>NC_133906.1:19643418-19782984 GCF_964199755.1 Larus michahellis
GTGGGATGCACGTGTTGTCTGTGCTGCAGGAAGCCCCTGACCACGGGTGACCATCACCTGGCCAGCAGCACCCCTGGGCAGGAGGTGACCCCGGACCGGCCACGGGGCCCAGCCAGGAGGGCTGGATTGGACCAAGCCCCAGGCAGAGCCACTGGCCACAGTCCACATGTGCCACCCCCTGGACACTCGGCGTAAACGACTGGAAGCCAACGGCTCCCACAACAGAAACCTCCAGGTCTGGCGGCTGTTGGTGGGAAAGGAGGATGTTTGGTACCCCTGGGACTCACCTCCTGGCACAGCGGGACCCAAACGGGCACCAGAGCTCAGAGACGGACCCCTGCATGAGGGGTGCCATGGAATGACTCAACCATGCTGCCCCACAGCCCTGCCAGCCCTCGGTGTGTCCTCCCAGTCAGGCTCTCGCAGCTTTGGTGGGGTTTGGCTCTCCCAACCCTGAGGAACACAGGGCACCGCAGGGAGCAGCAGGGTTTAGGAATGATTCCATTTAAATTCTCTCCAAATTTGCAAAAAGCTAAAAAACCAACCCAAACCTCTGGGCTTTTTCACCACCAGGTTTCTGCTAGCCCTCCCGTGCGGGGTGTAGCTTGGATTGGTGGCAGCTGGGGTGTCTGCGGAGCGGAGAAGTGGGGAAATGGGGGAAGGAATCAGCTCTCACTGGTCCTGAGAGCAGAGGACACAGAAACAAAAAATTGCCACTTTTGGGAACCCATTGAAAATGGGATTTTATATAAATTTATTGCATCTATAGATATTTGCATCTGTGTGTACACAAAAGGCAGGAGAATCATAGAATTGTCGGGGTTTTGGGAGGGACCTTTCAGGTCATCGAGTTCAACCTTCAAAGAGTGGCTGTTTCGCCTGGCACCGCTGCTGTGGGATGCCAGCTCTGGGAGCTGAGATGCTATCTCGGGGACTAGCTGGCGGTCACAGCCAGAGCCAGGGCGTATCAACCCGTACTGCGCTGAGGACACCTTGCAAACATCCCGACGTGTTCCTGAGATTGATTTCTGGGCCAAAGCCAGGCAGGAGGAGACTTATTGCAGGCAGCTGCCTGCCCGCAGATCTTTCCCCACCCCGGGCTAGCTGCTTTTCAAGCAAACCCTTTGTCCCCACAGGTCAAACGCCTCCCTTTTGAAGGAGGGAAAGGGCTGGTCTTAATGTTTTTAGGTGAAAGGGAGATCCTCCAGCTGAGAAAAATCAGTGTTCTAGGTATCCCTCGGTGCTGGGTGGTGTTTAGTCCCTGCTGGCCCGGGCTGGCCGGGCGGCAGATGGCAGCAAAGCCGGGTTGGGGCTGCCTCCGCTCCCCGGGGCTCTCCTGGGCCCAGCCTGGAAGAAGCCAGCGGCAGCATTTCCTTCCAAACTGATTTTCCCTGTGGGGAGAGAGACTTTTCCCCCAGCTCTGCCGTGCCCTGGCTCCGCTCCCAGCAGGGAAGGGGAAGCACACTGGCAAATTCAAGCTGGCTCTGGGCTGCTCCCCATCCCCAGCCATCCCAAAGACACCACCATGACTCGCCAAGGATCCGTAGGGCACGGTGACAGTTCAAACGTCTCTCTCCCTGCCCCATCCTGGGGTCTCATCCCTCCCAGGAAGGATAAGCAATTCCCACTGCATCGAGTGGTGGTTTCTGATCCTTCCCAAGAGAGAGCCCTGGGGGCCAGGGAGGGGAGGAAAACCCCCCCAACACTCTCTTGGAAAATAAAAAAAAAAAAAAGCAAATTGCAAGGCTGTGAGAGCTGTAAACAGGTTTTCAGTGGGTTTTCCATGGCACCTGCCCAATGGCTGGGAGCGCAGCCAGAGCCCACAGGGGTACACGGCTGGCCAAGGCAGCCAAAGCTCTCCCTTGGCACCCGGAGCCAGGGCGATGCCGGGAGGGGGCCAAGGACACCCCCCTTCTCGGGATGCTCTGGGGTGCCTGTTTACGGGGGCGGGTGATTTTGTTGAGTCACAGGTCGGGGCTGGCAAACACCCAACGCTGCACCACCAGCCAGACGGAGGTGTGGGGCCGTGCCACCCTCAAAGAAACAGTGGGGGGAAAAAACGTAACCTCGGGCAGGGTGCTGGGAGCATCTTCTCCAGTATGACGGGCTCCTCCAACACCCCACTTGGTTAAAAAAAAATTAAAAATTAGTGAGAGCTGCTGGTGGAGCAGCTCCTGCCAGGAGGGTGGGCATGGGGACAGGATTGAGCTGTCCCTGGGGGCATGGTTTGGGCTGCAAAGCTGGGTTCAGGTCCTGCTTCGGTGTTGTATGATTTCAGGAAGCCCAAGCCTGGCCACAGGGGCCCACGAAGGCTGCTGCAAGCAATTGGCGGGTCTGTCAGCCTGCAAGTGCCTCTGAGCAGGAGAGGAGGTGGTTGGGGCCAGCCAGGGATGCTGGTGGCGCAGAATCTGCAGCCCCCAGTGCTGAGACACCTCCAACTCTCTCTCTTTTACTCCCTGGCTCTCCTCTCCCTGAAAGCATCCCTGGAAGGGATGGGGGGGGGATTTTTCCTACGGGGGCGAGGGAGGGAGCACCAGCACTGGCATTGCCAGCTCCCGAAGGACCAGCCGTGCAGGGAAGCCCACCACAGCTGCACAACTTCTCGGGCTGCACCAGCACCTGCCATGGTGGGAAATTCTCCCTGTCAGAGGCAGCCCCCTCTCTCTCTTGCCAGCTCTGCCTCCCGGGGCGCTGAGTTATCTCTGGTGCTGGGGTCCTGGGTGCCTGTGTCACCCCACCCAGCCTGGCTCGCCAGAGATGCAGTTAAGAGCCGGGGCTGCCCTCTCCTGATTACACACGTGGGTGCTGAAGCTTTTATCGTGGGCAAAGCCCTGCTGGCTCACTCAGTCCCTTTGGCCGCTCATGAGGGCCGTGCTCTCGGAGCCCGGCTGTGCTATCTCCCCTCTTCACGTGAACCACACGACTCGCAGCCTGCCTATCTGAAAAGCAACGCGAACAGGACAGGGTCCCTGGCCTCTCCCCAAGGGAAAGTGCCATTTGCTGCTACCCGGGGAACTGGTTTTTCCAGGGAAGGACAGATCCTGATTGCTCTCTTGCTGGTGATGTGATCCCTTGAAAACCAGCAGCTGCTCCTGGGACAGATCCAACCCAGGAACCAGCTCCAAGCCATGTCCTCTCCCTGGGAGTGGGATGAAGGGGCAGGATTGCCCTCCAGTAGCCGGCAGACCTTCAAGATGGGATGAAAAGGGTTATGCAGTGTGTTAGAAAAAGTTTAAATGTGAGCATCTGACCTCACTGCAGTTTCCCTGGGGGTTTTCCTGGTGTTTGGATTATCACACAACCAAGGAGGTCGTTAGAGGGGTTGCACGGAGAATAGCTTCACTAGGCAAAGCATCCAAACCAGCAGCGCTTGGGGGGAAGCCCCACAGGAGCACCTTCCACTGCTCTGTGAAAGTCCCCAAAGAGCTGATGAGGCCCCTGAATCAGTCACTGGATCCCCTGCTTGGAATGGGGACCACACGGAAGTGTTTGGTCCCCAGGGGAGCATGGGGAGACAGGCTGGAGAGCCCTGGGAGGAGGTATCTATCTGTGTTTGAAGATCAAGCAGAAGACGTGTCGCGTGCCCGCGGTTAGCATGAGCACCAGCGGCTCAATGCTCCGGCCTCCGCCAATGTTATTGGCAATGGTGACATGCTGTCACCACGTGCAGAAAGGCAAGGGGTGCCTTCATGAGGCTCACTAAAGTAAATTATTAAATTAACAGCTAAGGTAATGCAACTGCAGAAACGACCAGGCACAGGAATTGCAGGACCGCACGGAGCGGGATGGCTCAGGCTGCCGCAGGTTGCGTGTCAGGCAAAATCATCTTGGGACGCGTTGGGAAGAGGAACAGAGGAGCTGGTGATTTGGCAGGTGCAGGAGGGGAGGGATGTGTGGGCAGGGACTGACACTGCCCTGGGTTTTCCCCTCTTTGCTGGCCCCATCCCACCAGGCAAGAGAAAAAGAAGCCTCTAATGTGGCTTTTGTCCTTCTCTGATGCTGTTCTGGGGAGCTCTCGTGCCCCACCAGTGTTAACCACCCCTGGCTGCTCTGCAGGCTCCGGCTGCCGTCCCGCTCCAGGCTCCGGGCCACCATCACGTGTTCCTCCCTGCTCAGATAAACTGCGGAGATGTTTTGGTTTGGCACGAGCTTTGGTTTGGCATGTTTAGGAGAGGAATTATAAAATAATAAGATAAGGCTGTAGACTGGAAGCAAGCTGAAAAAAAAGCACCCTGTATCAAGCGTAAAGAGGTCTCTCCTGCCCGGCAGACTTTGTGGGGCGATCTTGGTTTCGGACATAAATTGCTGCCAAGGGTTTCTGGAGAGCTGGAAAGCCCTCAGCGTTGCCTCAGGGTGGTCCTGTGCCAACCTTGGGCTGGCTCTACTGAAACACAGACAAGATTTTGCTGTGGGAGCAGGAGCTTAGAAGCAATTTGCAGGGGTGGAGAGGGGCAATATGGGCTTTTCCCCCTGTTTTTTTTCTTTTTTTCTGGGGATGGAGAGGATCTGAAAGGTGTCTCTCTCTGAAAGGGATGAGCTCCCTGTCTGGCTCCTGTGGTTTCTGGTCCTGGCCCTGCTTGCTGTGGGATGAAAGTGTGTTTAGGAGCAAGCAGGGTTAGCTGAGAAGCATGAAAATCGAACAGACCGAAACGCAGGCGAGAAATCCTGGCTCCGACTGCACACAGCTTCCCGTTGCATTTGTTTTGCTCATGATTTAAATTCAAAGTCTAACAACCCGCCTGGCAGGAGGTCAGGCTCCCTTACAGGGCTGCACCGTCCCTCACCAGACGAGGGAAAGCCCTCCTATCACCCCGAAATCAGGCAGCCAAAATATAACAAAACACAACTGCAAATTCTGCACTTCTGGCCTGAGATGCCTTTCACCCAGCGTGGCTGGAGCTGGTCAGTAGTCGTCACTGCTGCAACGACCTCCAACAACTAACATCATCAGGACTTCTTCATTTGCTTGATATAATTAATACTGCTTGATGTAATTGTAAAAATGAATGCATCAATGCAGAACATAGCCACTGCATCCCCAGCCTTGCAATTAAAATTCCCATCCCATATTAATTTCCACTGACGGCGTTGGAGGCAGAGGATGTATCGAGTCCCTGGGGTGGGTCTCTTTTTCCCTCGTTGCTCTCTTGGCTGTCAAGAACCTCAGGAGCGCGGTGGGAAGTACAGGGGCAGAAGAGGCAAGGGCAAGAATAAACTCATAAAATACGGTCTCTTGCAGCCTGGATTCCTGGTCCACTGGCTCTCCGTGGGCAGTGGATACATGATCCTCCTGGATGCCATACAGGAGTGTGTCCATGAGCATCCTGCAGTCTTGCTTGCCCCCTGGAGCTGGGAAAGCAGACATGCTGTATTCTGGGGTTAATTAGAGATACTCTGGTTGCTGCCTTTGCAGCTGCTGATCTCAATCAGCCTTTCCTACAGCAACAGCTTGAGGATGACTTTGAAAACCACTGATGGAGCAATTCCTTTCCATTGCTCCCATCCCCAGGACCAGGTGAGGTTCTCCAGCACTCCTGAGGGCCACTATGAAGCCAGGGAGCTCCCTACAACCTTCCAGGCACTACGGCATTACCTGACATCCCCCAGTCCGGGTCTCCACTGGGAGGAGAGCAGGTGGGAGGTTCCCCTTGCCCAGGCCAATCTCCGCTGTCCCCAGCCCTGTCACCCCGCTGGCTGCTCTGGCCGAAGGGAGGGCTGACACGGACACTGCACGTCCGCCCCTCCACAACTCATTCCCATCACCGATGACCTCCCTGGGGACAAAGCATGAACATGAGCCCTTTTAGCTGTCGTGTTTGTATACACAGGCCTGCTGCTGACACAGATCTCTTAATCCCCCTGCCTGTGTCCCACGGACCGTGCTTGTACAACGGTGGCCACGGCTGGGTGCTGGCACTGCACTTTAGTGAAACCCTTTTACCTCTGACTCGCTGATCAGCTGCTGACGGGGTGTTATCGAGAGGCTGCGGCGGGCTGGGTGGCAGTGCCAGCGCTCTGGTTAAGGGGACTGGCCCCAGCTTGTCTTGGTGGCACCAGGACCAGCGTGGGCTGCTCTATGTTTTGGCATTGCTCTGCTTCCAGTTTACCATCTCTCCCACTTTGTGGGCCTTCAGCTCAGAGGCAGAGGTGGCTCAGCTGACGATTCAGCAGGCTGATGTTTCCTTTGCACCAGCAAAATATTTGGGAAAGCAAACAGAAAGCTGGCGAGCCTGGGTAGGAGTTACAGCTGGAGAGCCCAGCTTGCTGCAGGGCACAAGTGGAGAGGAGGGGGTGCTCAGAGCAGCCGGAGACATGGACCCCCCACACACCCTGGGTGCTGGGTGCACTGGGAGAGCGGGGCTGGCTGGTGGAGGAGCATCTGCGCAGGATGGAGCTCTCCCCAGGTGACAGCATGGGGAGGAAAGCCAGGAAAACCAGCTCAACGTGGAAACCTCCCTGCAACGGGAGCAGGGATGGGGAGTGGGACAGCCACAGGCAGCACAGCCCCGCAGTTAAAGGGGGGTTATTTAGTCCCATCTGGGGGTCAGGCAGAGCCAGGCATGGAGCTGCCCTCGCTTCAGCCCCTTTGTTTATGTGTACGAAGCAGCTCTTGGTCACAGAGAGACAGAGGACCCCCTCCCGGCGTCCTTTGCCACCCGTGGTGTGATGGCTGGTGCTCGGGGCCCGCAGCCAGGCTGAGCTGGGCAGGGAGCGGGTGTGCGGAGACCCTCTGCTGCGGGTGATGGGAGGAGACCCAAGAACTATGTGTGAGAGCCATCCAAGCAGCTCAGCCCCACCACCATGGCTCTTGATGGGGTTCCTGCCCAATTCCTCCTCCTCTGGTACCCCCATGACGCCCGTCAGAGCCCGCGCCGCTGGGTGCTTGTGCCTGGTGCCAGATTCAATGTGGCTGCAGAAGTGGGAAGGAAAGCACCCTGGTAGGATGCCCAGTGCCCTCAAAAGTTGGGGACAGAAGTCTGAACTCTTGCACCCAAAATAACAAGAAACTTTTAACTTTTCTTCTTGCTGCTTCTCAGTTCCCTGGCTATTTGAGGAGGGGAAGAGCACCCATCAGATCCATACGTATCAATGCAGCGCACAGATCCCAACATGCTGCCCACCAGAGAAACACCCAGCAGCGATGTAATTGTGCTGTAGGTCAGGCTAGGATTTGAATGGCAAAGCCCAGGGCTTTGATTTTACTGCAGAGGGGTAAAACAATATTTAAATAACTGCCAGCCACTGAAAGGATCAGGAGTCCCACGGGAAAAGAGAGAATTTGCGGCTGTGCACGGCTGATGGTTTTATCATGAACATACAACCTGCAAAGGGAGTGAATGAAGCTGCTGGGAGCTGCCTCTGATTTAGTATTTCATAACATCGGTGGCTGACTCCGAGCCTTTGGGCTGTTAATTATCCCTAGGTGCTCAGAGGAAAATACCCCAGCAATTCCACCCGTAAATCTTATTGATTCTCACCATGAGTCTTTGGGAGCTTTTAGGGCACCTGCACAAGCTGCCACCGCTTGAATTAATCGAGCTGTGTGGAGCAGCTGCTCATTGGTGCCTCCCTGCACATTAGGCACGAGGCAGAAAGATGTATGTCCCCAGCCAACTCTGGCACAAGGTGCTGGTGGCAGAGAAACACGGACTCCCAGGACTCACAGCACGTCGCCAGCACGCTTCGTTTCTCCGTGGGAATGGCACATTCCCGGCTGGGCTGCTGCAGGCGGTCGGGACCTGGGAGGGATGCAGGACATCTGAAGCACGGAGAGCTTAGGGCATTTTGAAGAAGGATGCTGGAGCCTCTATACCTCATTCCTCTTTGTAGAAGTGTCTGAAATAATTTTGCTGAAATTTCTGATGGCAGAGGGGTGGCACAGAGGGTAAATATCTAACGAAGAAAATATTAGCCTCGATGGTCAACTTGGGCCATGTTTTCACGAGCACCTGGAAACTGAAATGACTTAGGGGGCATGTTAAGCAACCTCGGGCTAATATATCTACAGCAAAATACAGAAGGTGGGGAACTCTGGTCTAGAGGAGGTATTGCTTTCTACAGCCAATGTCATCAATAACTAGGAAATGGGGGTCTTTTCAGAATTTTTCTTGAGCAGTAAAGGTTATTTGTTGGCTTTGGGAAAGCCCTACAAAAACTGTGGCTTTTGAATGAAAAACTTGTGATGATAAAAACAGTTAGCATCATTAGACACCCTCCCACCAATCCATGTATTAAAAACATGCAAAAGAAACTGCATAGCAGGCTTCGGATTTTTAATTGTGGGGTATTGAATCTCGTTTAAGTCTAACTTCCTAATGCCAGGAAAATCCATGCGGCGCACTCTCGACACAAACACGTTTGCCGCAACCACTTCCCAGCGGGCAGGAGATGGGTGGAAGCGGCGAGGGGTCAGCTGTTCGGCAGAGCTGGTGGGAGCCGGTTTCTAGCCCAGGCGTGGGGTGGGCGCCCTGGGCAGCACGGTGCCTTCGGCTGGGCTCAACACCAAACCGCCGAGCCCGAGCCCCTGGGCCATGGAGTCCTGCTAAGGGAAAGCACTTTTTAATGGGGATGTAATGGAACTCGTTAGCGTCTGCTGTTTTATTACACAGGTCGAAAATTACT
Organism: Larus michahellis; assembly: GCF_964199755.1. Lineage (NCBI taxonomy): Eukaryota > Metazoa > Chordata > Aves > Charadriiformes > Laridae > Larus > Larus michahellis. The sequence goes on from NC_133906.1 coordinate 19,652,041, forward strand.
TATTAGCGTGAATGCATTCACTCTTCATGCTGATTGTTCATATGTTTTGCTAGAAGGGTCCAAGCGCATTTATCTCACAGCCAGGGAATACCTTCCACCTCTCCCGATCACACGGCTGCAGATAGAAAAAGCCCATGGGACTGTCCATGAGCCCTCGGAGTGTTCGCATCCTCTTGCCCCGGCAGCAGAAGCTGCTCTGGCTGTGTGTCGTGCTTCTGTGCATGGCCCCTCTCCCCAGAGCAGGGGCACGAGCTCGGGGGTCAAAAATCTGGAGCAAGGAGAGGTGAAACGCTGGGTTAAGGAAGGAGATGTTGCAGGAAGTCTCTCCAGCAGAAACCTGCAGGAATGGGCGCTTTCTTTTGGTTCTGAGCTAAAGTGGGTTGAAATGATGGTATTTGGAGAAGCAGAGCAAAAGCTTTGGGGTGTTACTTTTAAAATACTCGAGTCCTCTGTGATGGCCACGACGTGCCACCAATAGGCGGGAGGCACCTATGTGGCACTGGGCTTGGGAGGCACCTGCCATGGCAGGGTGACAGGGGCTCGCTGGCAGGGAAACTGTCAGGTTTTCTGAAATTAAAAATGCCCAGTTCGATCTTAGGGCTGTAGCCAGTGACCTGGAGACCCAGGAATGGCTCTGCGCCAGCGTGCCACCTTCTGACGTTTCTCTTCTAGGTGCCCTTTGAAAAGTATCTGCCCTGTGAATGCCAGAGGTAGCCCTGCAGTTTGGTCAGTTGCGCTGCCCTTGCAAGTCCCTCGGGAGCGGGACGATGACACCCCATTGGGCTCACTGGAGGGTGGCACTGCAGGGCTGCGGCAGGAAAATTTGCCCAACCTTGAGCGCGTCATCCCTGTCAGCGTTCCTGCCTGGCAGGATTCACGGAGCAGTAACGACTACAAAGATAAGTCAAAGCATATGACTCAGGATAGGAAGTTTGGGCTTTTCTTGGCAAAATCCCCTTTCTCTTGCAAAGCGTTAAAGGTGCCTGAGCCTTAATATTCTGCCACCTACGTGTAAAGCTTGGGCTTGCATCAACTCACCTCACCTGGGAACAGTGTGACCGGCACTGGCTGGCAGTGCGCGAGCTGGTCCGGAGGTGCTGGGGAAGGAGGAGAAGATTCCCTTTGGAAGCGCACCGCTGGTCCGAGCTGACCACGAGGGCAGCACAACCCGCAGATGCAGGGAACAGAGATGTCACCAAGAGTGTGCTGCAGCCACTGATGGGCATTCAGTCCTTGGGACCAGGCTAGAGCAAACGTAAAACCAGAAACACAGGTGACAGTGATCCCCTGTCCCCAGCGCCTGTCCCCAGTCCCTCTGCTACTTGCTGATGTAGCTGCGGTCGTTTTAAGACCTGAATTGTCTGTCCGGGCTCAGCTCTGGTTTTCATGTTGCTGCTGGAGAGAATAAGGGGGGAAAAGATGTTACCTTTTTTTTTTTCCTCCCCTTTTTTTAATGTTAGTTATTTACAGCACAGCTCACTCAGGAGAAAAATACTCCAGGTTGGGCCACACATACCCCAGGGGTATTGATACCTCCTTAAATGCCAGGCAGTTCAGAAACTGTTATCATAAAGGTGTTTGTTTAAAGTGCATTAGCTAAAAGGTGAAATGTGTCAGTAACTCTGTGTAGACCATCAGCCACCCAGCTGGCTTGGTAGTGTCCTGCCCGGGGCTTTGTGCGGACTGCGGGGGGAGGAAATTAATTGGGCTGAATTGGGCTGAAATGAATTGGGCTCAGAGTGCTCCCCTCGGGCCACAACATGGTGCTCGCATGAACAGAGACAAAATTAGGCAAGTGGAACCCAAGAAAGGGGCTGAGCTACCACCCAAACAGGACGGTGGTGCTAGGGGGTGTATCAGTCACCTCGGCTGCGTTGTGCTTGCCCCCACGCACACCCCTCGCTCCAGGCCCACAAAGGGAGGGTCAGGACCCCAGGTGAGGTCACCAGCCCGGCAGGAATGAAATTGGGAATATTCAGGGCCAGGAGAGACCCAGAGGTGCTCAAAGAGGTTAACGGCCACCATCAAAGCATCTTTAAACCTCCAGGCCAGAGTCAAAGTAGCCAGGCACCTGTGATAAATACACGAGCCACATATTAAATAAATAAACTGTTGTACACAGAGCAAGGGAGGTGGGGAGCTCCTGCCCAAGTCACTGCTGGGTGGCTGCTGGTGCCAGTGGAGGAGTTTTCCTGGAGATTGCTTCCTCGGAGCCTGCCGGGCCGGCACGGGGCTGGGAGGCAGCACCCAGAGCTGCTCGGTGTGGCCAGGGCAGGCACGGGGACACGTCTGGGGTGAAGGATGAGGCGGAGAAGCAGGCTTGAGGATGACGGTTAGGTGCTTTCATTGAATTTGGGGAAAGCAGAGCTAGATTGCTTCCTGGTGAATTGTGCCGCAGAAATGCAGTGACTTCTTGGCTACTTCTCAGCAAGTGCCTGGAGCCAAGGAGCAGAATATCCCAGTGCCGCAGATGCTGGGCAGAGCAGGAGAAGATGGGTCCAGCAGAGGTGAGGACACCGAGGGAGGAGTGGGGCACGTGGAGGTTGCTAGACACGGCCAGTGTGTTTGCACCATCTGGAGATGGTTCACACTCAGCTTCCCTTCACGCGAAGGACGGGTGTTTGAGAGCTGAGCAGCCAAGGAGATTTGTCCCCGTGGCTGATGCAGAAAGGTTGCACGGACACTTCCCTTTCTCTCCCCCTGACCCATGCATTTATTTTCTAACATTTAAAACTCTGCCGAGGTTTGGCCTGGCTGGCCACCGAGCGAGTGCGGAGGGTGAGACTCCCCCAGCTCCCTCCTGCCTGTCAGCTCTGGAGCCAGTTTGGCTCTCAGCCACCGCGGGCTCCTTCCCGCTCACGTGGCAGGCAGAGCAGCGTCCCGAGGGGACCCAGCGGCAGGAACGCTGCGCCCCAGCTGGGGGACGGGACAGGGACCCCGCTGGGCTGCATGTCCCTGGCTGCACCCACCTTCCTCAGCCAGCGATGAGCTGCGCTCCCCACACAAGGACCCGCTTCTAGAGAGAGTAAAGGTGCCCAAACCTTGGTGTCCCACCAGGGAAGGTGGCTCAAACCCATGGGAGTTGTGTGGCCCCTGAGTGGTGTGAGGAGCACAGTGAACCCCCAGCAATCAGGGGATTGGAGTACGGTGTTATTGCACGTCAGGTGTCAGAGCATCCCCTTGGGACGTTCAGCCAGGCCAGCAGCTGGATCTTCTGCAGTTTTATATAAACTTCCTTTTGGAATTTTACCAGCCAGATTCTTAAATGTATTTGGGATGTGGCACACGCCGGCAATCCCCGAGGCTGCGACACGTGGGGGTGCGCCCTGAGCCAAGAGGCTGGGTACCAAGGGATGCAGGGAGCAGGACGGTCTCAGTGGAGCATCCCTGACAGCCTGAGACTCAGCTGCCAGACCCTTGATGCTGTTGCCCTTCCAAACGGAATGCCGAGCTCGTGTTTGTCTCGCACCCTCCTCTTCCCTTCTAACAGCTCTGCTGTGAAATCAGCTTTTCATCCTTCTCCACACACCATCAGCTGGGAGCTACGCCTTCAGTGCTGTGTCACTCTGCCGGGTCTCCATCGGGATTTGCACGGATATCTCACCGGGGCTGCAGGACACGCCGGGGCTTACAGACGGACCTTTCTGGGGACAAGTGGGGCGGCGTGCTCGCTGATACAGAAAAGGCCGGGAGAGGCTTGTGATCAATAAAAAAGGCGCCGACTAAGGGACAGTGTGAATTAGATGGGTCGTGGCAAATGGCATCGGCAGTGCAGGCTGCATGTAAATGTGTGTAATTTGTGTGCACTTGCACACAGGGTTTGGACCCTCTGCCTTGCTGGCCGAAAGAATTAGGGGACAAAAATCGCTAGTGACAACGACAAGCGAGCGATACCCCCATCAGCTGGGGACCGATCAAATACGTAAATCTGAACCTCCTCAGACGAAGGTTGGTGGGGTTTGCCGGCCTCAGGACAAAGTCGGGGAGTGTCCCTGGGACAGGGTTATTCCCTGTGGACACGCACCTTCCTGTTGGAGACGAAACCACCCGCATCCCGGTTGAAGCTCCCCGGTTCACACCTCCGCACTCGCCGTCTCGGGGACACCGGGGCTCCCCGGTGCGTTCCGCATCGGGGAGCCCCGGTGCCCCCGAGCCGGCACTGGACCCCTGGAACCGGAGCGGGGCCTCCCCCAGCGCGGCGGAACGGGGCCGCGGCCCCTTTAAGACGGCCCCCCACCTCCAGCCCCGAGCCGGGCGTTGCATCAGGCACGTGCGCGCCGCCGGCCGGCCCCGCGGGGGCGCGCCCCCGGCCCCGCCCCGCCCCGCCCCTCCCCTCGCCGGCGGCGCGCACGGGGCTGCGGACGGGGCCCGGCGCGGCGCGCGCGCCCCCGCGGCAGTCGCGTGGTCCCCGCGCGTCTCCATATTGCGGCGGCGGGGCTCGGGGAGTTCCCCCGGCGGGGCGGGGGCGCGCAGATGGCGACGCAAGTGGAGGCGCTGCTGCCCGGCGCCCCTCCGCTGCTGGCCGCCGAGGAGCGCGCCCTGGTGCTGAAGCCGCCGCAGGACGGCGGGCGGGAGAAGGGCGAAGCGCCCATGGGCCCCGACGGCGGGCCGGCGGCGCCGCGGCCGCCCAGCGCCAAGCAGCAGAAGGAGGAGAGCAACAACCAGGAGAAGGAGAGCCTGCTGAGGGCGGGCGGCGAGGTGGAGGACGGCGGCGAGGCGGGCGGAGCGGGGCGCCGGGAGTTCATCGAGGCCCCGCCGCCCAAGGTGAACCCCTGGACGAAGAACGCCGCCGCGCCGGCGGTGAACGGGCAGTCGCCTCCCGGTGGGTGCCCGGTGTGGGGATAGAGGTTGGCGGCGGGCTGGTGGTGGTGGTTGGGGGGGGGGGGGGGTGGTTGCGCCGCCGACCGCGCCCCGGCCGGCCGCGCCATGCGGCACGGCGTGGGGACGGCGCCGCGCCCGCGGCCTGCCGGCGAGCGGGGCCGCGGCCGGCCTGAGGGGAGCGCGGCGGCGGGGGAACGGGGCGAGTGGCGGGTGGGTGTGTGAGGGGATGGGGGGGGGATCGGTGGAAGTAGGAAGCGGCGACGCCGTCCGGGGCCATGAGGCGGGGAGCGCGTGTGCGGGGGAGGGGAGCGCGGCCCGGGCAGCGGCCATGAGGCGGCGGCGGCGGGGCGGGGGGAGGTGGGGGACGCTGAGGGCCCGGCGGCGGGGCCGGCCGTGAGGCGGCCGAGGCAGCGCGGCGGGCGGGCAACGCGGCGCGGCCACCCCCCCCACCCCCCCCCCGCCTTCCCCCTCCGCTCCCAGCATTCCGCCGCAGCGCAGGCAACGTGGTCGCTTCCCCGGGCGCCGCCAGCCTGCGGCTTCCCCCTGGGAGGGGAGCGAGGCCCGGCCACCGCTGCTCCCTCCCCTGCCGCCACCACCAACGTCCACCCCCTCCCGACACACACAGCCGCGATGGGGCCGTTCCCCGGCCCGCGGCCTGGCGCTGCCCACGTGTGCGGCGGCGGCGGCGGCTCCCCCGGCGCGCAAGGCCTCGCCGCCTTTCTCTGCCGACTCATGGCGGCGGGGCCGGGGGCTGCGGCGGCGGGTGGGGGCTGTCAGCGGCGAGGCGTGCGGGGCTTTGCGGGGGTGGTGTGGTCGGCGTGCGTGTGTGTGTGTCCCAAAAAGGGGATTCGCGTGGGGAAGGAGAGGGGATGGGGCGACGCTTGTCCACATCGCGTCGGTGACCCGCTGCTGCCGTCAGCAAAGGCTGAAATCGCAGAGCACCATTTCCTCGGGAGTTGGGATGGGTCCTGCTTCTACCTGCAGGTTGCCGCTCCCACCGGCTTCCAGTGAATCGGTGCAAAGAGGAAAACATAGAAGTTTGCACTAGGCGTCTTGTTTGGGAAAGACTTAATTATTTTTCCAGCCTCCCCTCTGTTAACTCCAAAATCATGCTGCCATATGTGACATTAGATTCCCTGTTACCGTATGTGCTAGTGTTTTGCAAGAAGTGTTACAGCCTAGCGTGATGATTCATCAGAGGTATTGATCTTTGGAAGATGGACAGCTCTGCAGTTTCCACCTGGAAAGCTGTCACCTTAATGGGGAGCATAGGGGTGAAGTTAATTGTGCCAGGTAAAAGTCTATGTTCCAATTGTTTGGTGGTTTGTTATTGTATGCACCAACAGAAGCAAAGCTTAACAAAATCCAGGGCAGCATTGCTGTCTGCATTTGCCTCTTGTGGTATGACATAAAACTGGTCACATCGCTCCTTTGTGTGAAAGCAGCACTCCATCGCACTGCCTTTTCGGGTAACAGTCCCTAGAAATAAACCAAAAGATACAAAACCACAAGATGGAACGTTCCTGTTTCAGGCTCATGTCTAAGGCGTGTCCAGATTCGTTACCAGGCCCGTTGCAAAGGTGGGTGACTTGTCCACGTAAGCAGAGACGAGGCGTTCTGCCCCATACAAGGAGGGGGCCCTTGCAACTCCTGAGATGATTTTTTTGAGGGAGTGTGTCGGTAGCATGTGCGTCCTATGGTAGGGTAAGGGAGTAATGCTGCAACAGCCGGACTTTTCGCAGGCCCGGCACGATTGTCCCAGTATTCCCAAAGGTGTTTAAATAATGGAATTGGTTAGCAGAGCCGTTTTGGGATGCTTGGCAGCAGTGACCAGTTCCTGCAGCGCCCCAGACGCTGCCGCTTGGCTCTCCTCTCTTGGGGCATTGTTTCTTTTGCTGCCTGTTCGTTAGCAGAAAAGAAAACGTGTAAAATAAACACGGCTGGCGAACTCCCACGAGAGGCAGGCTGGCAGCTGACCTTGCTTGGCGGTCCTTTGCCCAAGTACCTTCTTGTAGAGTTTGCAGGCTCCTGTCGTCTCTTCGCTGCTTTGGGTGGAGGATTGCATTTGGTGAATGCTTACAAAAAAAGGTCTGGAGCGTGAGTTTTTTGTGAAGGATGGTGCTGGTGAGGTGAGTTGCCATGTTGCAGTGACCTCTGGGGGGGATTGCCTAAGGAAAATGACTCCTTTGGACACTTGAAGTGGATTGAGAGCTTTTAAACTCTGGAGAGGCACCACTGGATGTTTTTGGGTTTTCAGCAGAGCTTAGAAAACCACGTCTCAGGATCCCGCAGTGTTCCCAGGGCAGTGCTTGTGTGCTGGAGATACTAAATGTTTCCAGCCCTCATCCTGCCAGAGGTAGTGAGGAGACCAAGGAGCCTAGTGAGGACAGCCCTGTAAAGATAAAGGGATCCCTCTGTGACTTGTTTTACAGGCTTTGAAAGCCCTAATTTTTTATAATGATTATATTAATTATAGACCCGTGGAGCAGATTTAATGGACAAGACCTACTCCTTAGGTGTTCACCCATTCTGTAATGGTTTGTGTTGGAATTGTTTCTTATAAATGTAAAGGCATTGAGCTCTGGCCCAGAGAAAACAGAGCAGCCTTCAACATCTTTGAGTTTCTGCTGTCTTTGTCAGAATATGGATAGGGAAGAGCTTAACAAATCCACGTCTGGTTGTTTTGAACTGTTTGACTCACTGCAGCTGGGAAAGTTGAATGCATCGGGGGGCTGATGTAGGGAACTGAAGAACAGTGTCCTTGTTTGATGGATTAGGATTTGTCTTCAGAAGTTGGTTTCTTGCGTACCTGCTGCAGCATTTTTACGCTCCAGGTTGGCAGTGAGGTCCATAATAGGGTGTTTGAGAGTAAATGTTTCTCCTTTTTCAGGAAGGAGGACTATTGAAGCAAAGCCTCTCCTTGCTTCTTAACCCCTCCTCCCAAAAGCACAACGCCGTGGCAGTAAGTGGAGCAACCATTAGATCGAGTTAGACAACAGCGATACTGCTGATGCTGTAAACGGCGGCTGACGCTCAGCTGGAGTGGCACACCAGAAAATCTTCCCTGGTGCCTTGGCAAGATCTGTGTTACCTTTCTATGCGTGTGCGTTTCAGAGCTGGGGTACAAGAGCTGAGGGGACCCTTTGAGTCCTGAGATGACACACGGTCCTGTCCTATGTGGCAAGGTTTGTGCTTGACACTGCTTGCTACTGGTGAGGGACTCCGGCAGAGCTGGTAATGATCCCTCATTTTTACTCTCTAATGATCTAGAAACGAGGTCTGAGTGACAGTCCCCTTGTTATTGTATGTTCTCTTCTTATCATGTAAATAAATGCAGCCAGCAGCCTGACTGGCGAAGGCATGATGGTAGTGTGTGTGTCTGCAGTAACGAAGGAAACATATTCTGGCAAAACCAGCTTTGCGCTTTTGGCTATAAACCAAATTCAAAGTATTTTTTCAAATTCTTCTATAGAGAAGTGTGGCTCGCAGTTAAGACAGCTCGACCTTCTGGAACATGTTGTACTCCTCCACTGTGCCCTGCACCAGGGCTGGTGCTGATGCAAGCATTGGTGCAGACAGGTGTTAACAGCACCCCGTTTTGAAAACCTGCTGGATTTATTTCAAGAAATGTTGCATCAAGGCACTTGGCACTTCTTAATTTTTAAAGCCATTTACATCTTGGAAGTGGGAGCACGCAGGTCTTAATGGCTGGCACTGCAATTGCCAAGCTTTGCCTGTGCTAACTTTTATGCCAGTTTTCGTTCTTGTTGCAAGCACTCAGCTGGGAAAAAGTGGCGTATTTCCTAGTGGAGATGCAGGAGGTGTTTTAATTTCTTGAGTAGAGTGTCTTGCTTGCCACTTGGCAAACGGACTTGGGCGGATAAGCAGTACTTTCCAGAAGGCACACCTTAGTTGCTAGCAGCAAGCAGCAGAGGTTAGCTGACTATTGTTCAGAGAGAGAGCGTGGTGCTTTATGCCAGAGCAGAGCCTGGGTTGGCTACCGGTACTGAGGAGAAGGCAGGGGAAGATTCATTAGCTTCTCACCCCTCGCTGACTAACTCCCCATAGGGCTTTCCTTGAAACCAGCCTCCAGTACAGGAGATAAGATGCATGGGAAGCTTATTTTACCTTTGGCACTTCTTTGCGTTCAGAGTAGGTGCGCGCATCTGCCTGCTTGGGTATCCAGCTCGGCAGCGCTGCACACACCTATTTCCAAAGTGTTGTTGGGCAATTCTCGCTCTGTCGTGGCATGTAATTGTGGAGCTCTCCTGGCCGTTTGTTGCAACAGAGCTGCTATCGCAGCAGGAATCCTTCCCCCCTCGACCACTCCAGGTTTCCTCTCTGAAATACTGTTTTGTTCTGATCCCACAACTTGCGTTTGGGTAACTCTTCCCATCTTGTTGGGGAGGATGAGGGTAACTGGAACTTGCTGCTCCAAAAAAAAAAAAAAGGCAAAACCGTAAAGTTTGGTGTTTTCCCTCCCCCGCATACCTTTGCCCTTCAGCTTTGTGCTGGACCTTTGCCCTGTTCTGCGCTGTTTGTTTCGGGAAGGCTGGGGAATGCGGTGCAGCTCCTGAGAGCTGACTCACTGGCCCTGTTTGCTGGGCTTCAATGCTCACTTCTGCTGCGACCTCCGGTTCCAGGTTGCCAGGTCCGAGGCATCGCTGAAGGTTTCTCACCGACCACCTCCTTACCCTCACAACTCTTCTTTTAAGCTGTTTATTGCCTGTGGGGCCATGAGGGTTTCCATCAGGATTGCATCTGGGATCGCAAGGTTGGGCAGCAGAAGGACTTGGGTCAGGTGTGAAGACAAATCGAGTGCAAAAAAGCAGGGCTGGGAATGGGGGCACTGGGGCTGCAATGCTGTGCTTTCCCTTCCAAATTATGACACCTTATCCTTTCACTGTGTGCTCAAATAGCGTGAAATTATCCTCAGGGGAATGCCAAATGCTGACTTGGATAGAGTTAAGTTGCTCTTTGCATGCTTGAAACTACTTTGTAATGAATCTCCGACACCACCTCAGTGGTAGTGCTTGTTTGGCTAAATAAGGAGCGGGCATTTTAGTAGAAAGCCATGCTGTCTAGACCAGGTTGAATATTTTAATCCTTACAGTTAGTACAGCTGCAAACAGCAAGGGTTTAAAAAACCCAGTCATCTTAATGAAAACTTAAATACACTTGAATACTACCAGAGGATTGTGGTGTCCTTTATGGTGGTGCACCTCTCAGAGGAGCTCAGCTCCCATCTCAGTAACCAAGTAAACGGAGATATGGTGGCCTCACTGTAGATCTGGCAAATAGCCGATAGGAAAGCTAGAAAGGCTTTTTCATCTGCTCTTAGCGTAAGTCCGGTTGGGAGTGGTGAGCTTTGTTCGTTCCCAACCACAATATGCATTTACATTATGATCTTTAAAATGTTATTTATCCTCTGGTCGTTTTGGCATTGGAACCTTTACTGATTTCCTTCCGAGGGCTGAAGCCTCCACGCTACTGGCTCTGTCAAATCCCTGGCTTGCTGTGTGCGCAGGGAGCTCAGGGAAAGCGGTGGTGCAACCTTGGTGGTACCTGCTGGGTGCTTTTATGATGGTAATGCCGTCTAGGTAGAGCTTTGCATGGGCAAGAAGTCATCATCTGGGGTTGGGTAAAGCTCTGGGTGCTCTGTGTGGATGCGTGGTCTCTGGCATGGCCAGCTCTGCATTTGTCCCTTTCTTTGCTTCAGACCGGGCTTCAGTTCCAAACTCATTCTGCAGGTCCAGGTCCTTGTTAGTGATCTCTGAGTGGAGTCTGAGAGACTCTTCTCCTTGCATTGAAATAACTGGCGAATCTGAACATCTAGGAGCAAATGATACAGCTGCATGACTTGAGCTGGTCAAAGGAGAGGTAAAAGAGAGGCTTCGAAGAAGTTAACGCAGTGCTGTAAGAACTTAAAGCAGCTACTTGTGTATTTAGGCAATGATAATTGGTGACCAGAACAAATAGGAACTGAATTTGGCCTTGAATAAATCAATTACCAGACTTTGTGGGGAAAATCCTGGGTGAGGGTCGGTCTGAATTGCTTGGCTGAAAAGGGAGGTGGGTGCGCACGTGAAGGTCCCGTGGCCGTGGAGTAAAAACCGGCACAAGGCATTTGGTGCAAATAGGTTTGCTGATGGCAATTCTAATACTGCGCAAGATACAAGTTTAGTTTTTTTTGGGAAGGGTTGTGGAAACGGTGGTCAAGTCAAGTGTCAACATGTTTCTAAACAAAGGCTCATCCTGTAATTGCAGGTTCCCAGAAGATCCTCCTAACTGAACTTCCCTTTATCAGAGCGTGTGTTTGTGCTGCAGTTCGGGGGGCTTCTGTGGGCAGGCCTGGGTGGATTGATTGCCTTTTCTGAGCGAATCGGTGTGTGATGTGTTGTGGCTCTGGTGTTTTCAGTGTTGCACTGGTCTGCTGGTGCCAGCTGAGCTGCAGGAGCCGTCCTTGGGAAGTCTTCTGGCCCAGCTTCGGTGTGACACTCGCTATGGATTTTGCTTGGATCAAGAGCTCTTCCTGCAGCATTAAAGCTACGTGTGCTGGGGGATATTCTGCTGTGACATGCAAGGAGAAGGGAGGAATGGCTGTGAACTGGCTGATCTAATACCTGCATCATCAGTGGTTTACCTTCAGTGTCCTTCTGGAGCAAAGCTGACTTAGGAGCTGCAGCTTGCCTCTACACTTTGTGTGTTGCAGCTCTGCGGTGGTTGTGATTTTATTTTTGCTTTCTTGTTTTGACTCATTCTGTTCGTTTACATGGTCACAAGTCGGAAGGGTTGGTAGAGATCTCTGCTGCGGATAGCTTGGGGCTGACAGTGTGTGGGAGGTGGCCATGGTGGCCCTGGCTGGGTTGGATGCTCTGGCATGATGGGTCAGGTGGAAGCTTCTGTTTGCTTTAGAAGTGGTCAGTGGAGGTGACTGTTGGTGTGACTGAGCTCTATTAGTGCTGCTCAGTCTGCTTCTGGTGGCACTCAGAGGTGACACAGACTTGGTCTAGAAAATGGCACACCAGTTCCCTCCGGAGCGTGCATGGCACGCACAACGTGCTGGCGGGCACAGCTTGCTGCAACCTGTGCTCCTGGGGAACCACGTTCGCTTCCTGCTGGGCATCCCTTGAAGTGGCGGCAAACAGGTCTGTGACCTACTGCTTTAGCAGGCAGAGCTGGCCTGTGACCTGGCCACATGCCCACAGGTGCCTCTCTCCACTCCTGACTTGTTCCCCAAAGTGGCCCTGGCGTCTGGTGGGGGCCCAGGAGAGGCATCCCTGCCCGATGAGGAAGGTGGTGGAGGAAAAGCATCTCTGGTGGGGCCCAGGAGAGGCATCCCTGCCCCACAAGGAAGGTGGTGGAGGAGAAGCATCTCTGGTGCTCCACAGCGTTACTTGTTTGGTCTCTGGCAGGCTCTGCAGAGATCCCTTGGTGACAGTGATAGCCAGGGGGACAATGGGGAGAGATGGGAGCTCGGATGGGGCTTGTGAACCTCACGTGTCCTTGACACACGAGGCAGAGTTAAACCATGACTGGAAAGCTGGGCGGGGGGTCGGAAATGGGCTGCGTGTCCTCCCCGCTGGGCGCCGGTACAGCCAGAGGTGCCGTGGGAGTCCAGTGCCCCTCTGCTCTTCCCAACCCAGGTCCGGGGGTGCAGCCCCGCTGGCTGGGGGGGCGGTGGGAGGAAGCGGAGCCGGTCCCGAGCACACCAGCACACCACCGAGCACGTTTTTCCAGCTGAGCGGCGGCATGTGCCGCGCTCCTGCAGTGACTCTGCAGTCTGCAGGGCATGGCTGCGCTGGAAGGGATCCGCCGGCGAGAGGGAGGGCACAGGGGGCTGCTTATCTCTGCTTCTCCTTTCCTGGTAGTCATTTGACTTCTTCAACTCGCCCGCCAGATGCGTGTGTGGAAAGAACTGAGAGTTTTCAGGGCTAGATAAGTTAGGTTTTAAGAAGTCTGAAACACTGGCAAAAGAGGTGAGTTTTTCCTGACTGAATATGTGGGGAAACAAGTATGAAATTGGAAAAGCCACAAAAATGAGGAAAGGGCAGTAGAGTTTTGTTGAGGGGAAAGTAAAAGAAAAGGTGTGTGAGGAGATTGGTGTCTTACCCGCCTGGTAACTCGGAGGTGCTGCCGGAAGGTGGGTACGTTGCTAAATACTTAGCACTGTCTCTGAGCAGATTATTTGTAATATATATTCAGCCTTCACAATAAATTTACTCTACTTTTTTTTTTTCCTTTATAACTGTGCTTTTGAAAGCTTCTGGCCAGTGGTGCAAATGAGTGATTGTTAATTTACCAAATGTTAGTTACCGGACTATCTGGTTTGTGCACTTACAAGATGATGAAGCTAGTGATGAAGTGAGAGTTTATGGTTAATAAGCAACATTCAAATGTTTGATAAGCCAGCATTCACTTCAAACTACATGAAATTAATTTCTTCAGATTCTCCAAGGTCAGATCTTCTTTTTTTGTATTAAATGTTGCAAAAGAAGTACTGAGTTTATTCCTGCAAGACACTTAGGATTCTCACTATAATAGTTTTATACCTTTACTGTAGCCTTTCTAAATAGTCTCAAAGTCAGTGTAGCTCAGGAGCAATGTCTGTTTATGTCGAGTTTCCCGGCCTCACAGAACAAACCTACTGAAAATAAAGACCATAATAAAAAATAACAACACTCTTGGCCTCATCTAGCACAAAAAAAGATACTTAAAGGAGTGAGCACTTCACTCTACCTGTGTACCTCCAGATGGGCTCATGTTGGCAAGGCAGTGCAAGCGGGCAAGTAAAAGGAAAAGCAGAGGAAAGAATTAAGTGTAAAGAATGGCACCAGTATGCAGGGTGCTGAGAAACTATGTGACTGTACCAGCAGATGCTAAAATGTGAAGAAATGCATCCCAAGAATGTTGTTAGGGGTTTTTACTCTGACTGAAATAGTAGTGATAGGATATTTGTGCACGAGATCCCACCCAGCAAGACAGAAAAGCGAATCACAGAGGTGTCTCCACCATGTGCTCAGATGACAAAGCATGAGACTTTGCTGGCTGTAATCATATTAAATTTCATTTCCCAACTCTCAGCTAAACCTTGGGAGCTTGGGGGAATACCTAATATGATCTAATGCATCTTCTGAGTGCTCAGAAATCCTCTGTCACTGCGGAGGGTCTTGCACTGAGCTGAATGAAAGGGGGACTGATTTCTTTTTGGCTTCCCAATCTCAGGTGAACTCTTCTGGCTTCCCCCCCCCCCCTTATTTTTTTTTAATCTGAGAATTACAGATGTGATATTGCATGCTGTGCAGGGAGGAATTTGCTGTAAGTGACCCGCCCTTTTAAAATGTAAAATTAAACCTGTAAGTACAACTGTGAAGATGATTTGGAGGAGACATGGCAGATTACAGGCAGACAGCACTCTTAACTTCAGCTGGAGCTGAAATCTGAGTTCATCTAATTAACAGCACAGAAGTGGAACCAAGCAAGAATGGAGTTTGGAGGGTGATTGAAGAAGCTGTGCGTTTGATTAAAACCAACCAGATAGCCTGGACCGGAGGGGGGGAGCATCTCAGACTGTGAGTCTGATGATTTCTAATTCAGTTAAGAGATTTAATTATGTTGTCTTCACTGTGCTGCCTTGTGTATCCTACAGACCCCCTGCTCTGCCCTCTGCCTGCAGCCGTAAGGTGGAGAGAGCCTTGCAATTTTCAGTTCCTGTGGTTTTCACAGGGATTTGTGGCATCCCTGCCTGATGTTATGGGGCATGACCATGATACTGGCGCTCTTGAGGCGATAGGGGGGGATCCTGTTTCATGGAGAGGCTGGATTTCTGGTTAATTTTTGGTAGATTTCCTCTGTAGGGAGAAGGATCTGTCTTGCTCCTTATTGAGCTGTCCTTAGGCAAAGCTTTGCTGTGGTGTCTGAGGCTGCCTGCCCTTGATGTACACGCAGAAAAGTGCGTTGCAGAGCAGCATGCGATAACCCTGTCCGAGGGAAACCCTGTCCTGTATCAGTCTCCGTAGTGTGGGGTCCACTTGGCTTCTGAGCCTCACCAAAATGATGCCTATATTTCAACAAGAGTCTCTGAGGCATGTTAATTTTGCTTGATCATGCCTGAAATTTTGCTGCCTGTTCAATATCCAGTAGCTTAAAGAACAATTTGGGGAAGGTGACTGTGATCACTGGGCCCAGGCTCATGTAGGGTTGGTCTCCTGGAAGGCTGGAGGCTTCCAGCAGTGTCAGTTCAGACTTACTGGTGATTAAAGGATGTGAGGCAGAGAGCTGGGTCGCACCAGCTGCTTCACGGGAACAGCAATCAAGCACCTTTAATGTGCCTTGTGCTATCTCTGCAGCTTTTTGTTGGGTGTGTGATTAGGAGTGTTAGGACTGATGCTTAGAGAAGCAGTGCTTTGCTGCTTCTCCATTTCAGAGATGGGGGGAAGGGGTTAACGGGAGAGAACACCCAGTGTTTGTTTTCTCCAGTGCAAGCACTGATAAGTGGATGGGAGAAAAAACAGCCGTGACCTTACAGTTATTCCTTGTGTGCCTGCGCATATGTGAGTGTTGGATTCGCAGGACTGTCTGTTTCGAGAGCTCTTGTTTTTCTGGTCAGGCTGACCAGATGCATTCCCCAGAACCCTGTTGGCATCTCTGGTGCTCAGAGAAGAGACCTGGAGCCCCTTCCAAGCGGATCTCTGAAAGGTGCTTTTGCCGGACACAGTGCCGGTCCCACTGGTGACCGTGCGTTCAGCCGGAGTTGCAGCCCTGCCTGGTCAGCTCTGCTCCCCTTCTGTCTAGAAGAGACTGAACGTCGGCATTAAGGTACTATTTAAGTTTAGTGTGTGGCGTGAAGTTAAAGCTAGGGAGCTATCTTGGACAGACAATGCTCTGATTTTGGAGTAGGTGATTTTTTTTCCAGGGGTGTTACTCTTCCAGCTCAGTGATGCTGGAACTCTTCATCCCTTTCAACTCCGTGAACTTAACAGGGGCACTCCAGCTGAGCTTTACTAAAACCGTGGTCATTTATACACTGAAAACCTCTTTCAAGCATTTATTTTCACATGGTTTGTGGGAAATTGATGTCAAAGTTCACACTGCCTGCAGCCAGTGTAGCTGATGGGGGTGTCTGAGAAGGATCCAAGCCTCTCCTCTGGATGGAGAGCAGAAAACCACTTACTGGGGTCTAGTGTTCTGGATACCCTTGCAGAGAAATGGATTTGGGAGCCGATAAATGCTTCTGTAGCTTTTTGTCTTTTTCTTGCACGGACTTTATTGGTGTCTTAGGACCTAACCAACGTCAGGTTAGGGTTGATCCATCTGTCTTGAGCTTCACCACCTCTTTGAGCGGGTAAAGGTACTTTTTATTACAGTAGCTGAGCATTTTTAAGAGGCATGGGAAGTCTTTGCCTGGACCTGGCAGTTGAGGAGGGTTGGGAAGATCTGGGTGGCTGAGAGCCGGACCCTCCCCGAGCCTGCTTGGCAGGTAACGAAGGAGGGGAGCAGGAAGCAAGCAAGATCTCAGGAGGGGCTTAATTGGCCATGCTAATCTTTGGGTTTGGGGTTTCTTGCTTTGCTACTTTTTCCTAGCAGACCTCGCCCCCTTCCCTGCTGAGCGTTGCTTTGAAGAGGCCTGTAACTGTCTTGGGAACCTGTGCAGACACTGCCTTGCCCTCTGAGGGGGAGCCAGGTGATAGAGATTTGAGCTGAAGTGTTGCCTGGGGACTGAGAAGAGATTCAAGCAGCACTGGTCTCCTTGCAGCAGATGCTGGACTATGTAATTTGGACCCTTTCCCTGTCTGTGCTGTTTGCACTGGGAGGATTGCCATCGTAGCCGGAGGAGCAGAACTGAATTGTCCCCACCGGGCGGCAGGTCAGGTTAGGAGGAGAGATCCCCAGCAATCCTGCTGTCCGCCAGCATTTCCCTTCCCTGTCCCTCTCCTGGACAGCCAGCGCAGCCCTGCAGCTTTCGAGCCATCACGACCAAGTTCTGGTCATGTCTCTGCTGCTGAGTCCCTGCGTGACCTTGGAGAGGTCATTTTTTTTATGCTGATGTCCAAGTCTTTTGTCTGCAAAATGTGGAGGATGATTTAGTTTCAACTTCATGGGTCGAATGCCAGAACAAATCAGCTGGTGTCTTCCTGTGGCAGTGGCAGTGTGGATGAACCCCATGTCCCGCTGGGAGCAGCTGAGGATCGTGCCATCACGTACACTTGTACCCGTGCATGCAGCGGAGCAGCTCTTGCTCAGCACACCGGTGCAGTGGTACCAGTCAGTGTGCTTTGGTGACTGGCAGGTGACATAAAGCGCACTGAGGTCATTTCCCCCCCATTTGGAGAGCAGAAGGGTGACTGGGGGTGGTGCAGGGAGCTGTTTCTCGCTGGTGCTCAGCCTGTGGCCGTGCTGCCCCTCTTGGCAGTTACAGCTGCGGGTTGCTGTAATAACGAGTCAGCATTTCTCTTGCGTCAGGACTAATGAGCTGCTCTTCAGTTGCTGCTGCCTGGGCCGGGAAGAAGCAGCATCGGTGGTAGAAAGGCGGGTGCTGGTGGCCGGGGGGCTGGGGATGGGCAGCGGGTGGCGGGGGTCCCTTCCCAGCTGTAGCTCCTGAGCAGGGAGAAGGCAGGCTTCCTGCGAGGGCGTTTGGATTCGGCACTGAAGCGTGGCTGGTAGAGGGCCTTGCTGGCAGCGTGCTTCTGCTGTGAGTGGAGGAGCAATGGAGGGGAAATGTGGGCTTGTAAATGGGGTAGCCTTTCTGGACCTGTCCCAGATACCTGAATAGCAGCAGTGGCCAGGTAGCCCCTGGGGAGGGGGTATATGTGTGGATGCATCAGCTTTTCTCTTTAAATGCCCCATTTTAGCATACAGTCTCCTGCATTTAAAAATACCATCAGGCAAAAATTGGGATTCTGTATCCAGCACCACCTAAAATAAGGATGACTGCCCTGGATTTGGTTATGTCTCCTGGGCTTTTTGTGCAGCAACTCTGGATATTGGTGTTCAGAGCAATCGCCTCTGTATGGCGTCTGCACCCTCGTGTGACAGTCCTGAAGGGGATGCTCCGCACCCATCCCGACATCCTGCTGTCTGCAGCACGCACCCGTGACCTCCTCCTCACTCCTTCCTCCACCCCAGTTTGCTGATAACAGGGCGACTCATGAAACATGGTTTCCGCTGAGATGTTGTAGGCTGTATGGATAATGTACAGGGCTGAGTAGGATGGTAAAGAACTTGGGAAATACTCAGCTTGGCAGAGACTGGGGCTGCAATGAAGAAGGGATCGCTGGTGCCTGTGGTGATTATAATCCCTCTGTTTAGGCACCAGTTCATTCTGCTTTTGGGTTCATGCTGTGAAACAAAAGTGTCTGCATGTAAGAAGGGGAAGGAAACGCGAGACCACGAGGCCCAAACTTCATGGGTCTTCCTTGCTTGCGTCGCGATACTGTTACTTCTTGCTCCTTGCCATTTGGCTGCCTCGTGGCTATTTTGTATTGGCCCAGTGGGGTGGTCTGGATTTGTCTGGGGGGTGTGGTGGAGGCAGGGGCAGAGCTGCGGGGCTCCCCCATAGGGAGAGCCCGCTGCTGGGCAGGTGGCTGGTCAGATGGTGGAGAGATGCTGTGGAGCATTGTCCTCCGCAGCATCTGGCCTGTGTCGGGATACCTGGCATCGGGATGCAGGTGGAAAGGGGTGTGTGTGTTGGTGGGGCCGGTTTGCTGACTTCGGCTTTCTGTGTTGGGGCTTTGCTTGGGCAAAATCACAGCCTGGTCTCCGTCGCATTTGATTTTCACCCTTGGGAGCATTGGGAAGGGAGCTGACCTGGCCAGGCAGCCTCAGTCCTGCAGTACACTAGATGGGCTCATTGGAGTGCAGCCCTAGGGCTTTATCTTTGTCCTGCCAGCCACGCATATTTCTGCCTCCTTCCCCACCATGACTTTCTTGGGAAAAGAAATCGCTGCCTGATTTAGCCTTCTCTTGGGCACTGCAGGTGCTGCCCTTAATTGGCAGGCTAATTTCTAATCTAGTCACTTGTGCTTGCAAGGGAAGAAGATGTCCCAAAGGGTCATCGTGCCTGGCAGTCCCTGACCAGCCCTGCCTCATATGTGTCCTCCCAGCAACCCTATTTTTCATATGAGCAAGTCCTGCAGGCTGATTGCTCTGTGCTCGTTCTTGGCCTGTAATCCCGGTGCTCTGTGTCTCTGTTTTTGAGAGCTTGGAGTCAAATCTGCATTAATCGTAGGTGTGGTGAGTTGGACAGGCTCAGTCTCTCCCAGACGAGAGGGGTGAGGACTGGAGGCAAGTGTCCTTCGTCGACAGGGGTTGCACTGGAAAACCATCAAGGTGAATGTGAGCAATGTCTGCCCCTGGCCATCATCCGTGGTCCTTGCTTTCTACTGACCTAAGCCACAGAGGAGTTTCCACTGCTTTTCTGGTAAATG
This sequence comes from Larus michahellis, assembly GCF_964199755.1. Taxonomy (NCBI): domain Eukaryota; kingdom Metazoa; phylum Chordata; class Aves; order Charadriiformes; family Laridae; genus Larus; species Larus michahellis. Next base: position 19,671,288 of record NC_133906.1, read on the forward strand.
CGGTGGCAAATCTGTTACTGAGTTGTGATTTCTAGAAGTGGGTAGCCTGGACCTCTTGTGGATGGCTGGTTGTGCCGGTGGCTGGCCAGGCTGTGGCATGCATTTCACAAAGTTGAATGGTTGGATGGTCTAGCAGGAATGCAAGCTGGAGGACTGCACCTGGCTATTATTTATCACTAATAAAATCTTGGATTTTGGTAACAGCCATTACAGCTAGCTGGTCCAAACAGGTGGGATATTTGTTAACCAGTGCTTCTATCTTGTTCCTCTGTGGAGAAGCTGTCTGGGAGTTACCCAGGTAGGGAAATACAGAAATCGCCTGTTGTTTGTGACCTGTTAGATCAAATGCTCACTGTTGTAGGAACCTGACCTTGTCAGCAACCATCACAAAAATACAGGATGTTTAGATGCACCTGGGTGATGTGATGGTGGAGGGTTGCAGTAGAACATGCAGTCTGCAAAGGATCCAGAGTGGTGCTTGGAGGATTTTTTGGATAAGTTGGTTTTTCCCTGAGATAATACCTTCAGTGTGGCCACAGACAAATTATTTTTATTTTTTTCTTTTTCCCTACTTGCTTCTGCTGCTCATACGTGGGATGAAAGCATCCCTGCCTGCGGATGCCTTGAACACAGGGCACTCTCAAAGGTAGAGAAATGGGTGCTTTTTGGCAGAGGTGTGTTTTTGCTGTTGCTGCATTAGTTGAGCCCAGGCCAGAGAGCATTGCCCTGTCCAAGGGGTAGTCCTTGCTGCAACATTTGTGACTTTTCAGCTGAATGTGTGTTTTGGGCAGCTGATAAGCAGGAGCCAGGGGCCTGCCCCTGTCCTAGGAGGACCTTGGCTTGCTGGCAGCCTCCCTTCCCCCTCTTCCAAGTTCCTTGAAGAAAACAGTATACTGTACTCTCAAAAGTGCTGTTTTCATAGTTTCTCCGGGAGCCTTTATCAACAGGATTTCTCCACACATGCTGTCCTGCGTGCTCCTCAAAAGAATGAATTTTTCATCTGATCCTTCCCAGCTACTTCAGTGGATGTCTTTCTCCAGCAATAAATAGGGTCCATCAGGAGGAGACGGGCCTGTACCTCTGACTGGAAAGAGCTTGTGGGGTGGGAAGGTTGGTAATCTGTTTTGGGATCTGAAACCCTCCAGGAGCTCTGTGCAGTGGGCTGTGTTGGCCAGGAGAGCCACCTGAGATGAGAAGGGGAAGGCAAAGGTGTTCCCCCAGGGTCGTGCATGATGCTCCATGACACCAGGCACCCATTTGGGTGATGGGTGCGTGCATCTGCCTGCCCATCCTCTGGAATAGTTGCTGTGTTGGAGCCAGGCACAGCTGTTGATGTCCCTTGTAGCTATGAAAACCAAGAACCATCAGGAAAATGCTCATTTTGCTTTTTACTTTGGCTGCCACCTGTGCTCCCCAGCTGGTCACCATGTTAGATGTTCTCTGTGTGGTTTTCTATTTGATAACACTGGCCAAGGGAGCATGGGGGTGCCATCAGCTAGCTCATCATGTGAAGTGTTGTACATCTCGTGAGCTTTTTATCCCTCACCGCTGTCTGATAGAAGCCAATGTAGAAGGTTATTTATGAGAGCAATACATTCAGGTAAACACAGACGCCTTCAAAATCTTTCTCGCAACAAGTGGTTGAATTGAGGTGGGTTTCAAGCTGGATTGATGTTTAACTTGGGATACTAAGAAAATACTTCCTCTGTTTAGCTAAAGCAAACAAATCAAGAGAGGAGGGACCTTTTAAATATGATTCGCACTCCAGCTGCAACCAATACTAATTTTTCTTTTTTTTTTTCTTCTACAGATATATTTCCAACTGACGGCCAGTCTGGTATGTATTAATTAAAAATGGAATTCTTCAAACCTCCCTCTCCCATGCCTTTTCTGCACTTCTTTCTGAAGAGTCAGCACTAGCCAGATCTAGAAGACTGGTACAGGAATATGCAACAGACAGATATTAATTAAAAAAAAAACAAACCCAAACAAACAAAACTCCAGAACACCCAAAAACCCAAACCAAAAAAACTCTTAAAAAAAAAAAAAAAAAAAAAAAACAAAACCAAAAAGCCTCTCTGATATTTGGCCATTCCTGCATGACAGTGACATGTTTTATGCTTTCACTTAGAGATGATTACAGCTGCTGGAGGGCTACTTTCCTCCTATTCGTTATAGCATGGCAGATTTGGGTGTCCAGGGTGAAGGAGTTTGGGAACTTGCAGGATGTGATGATCACACGCAACTGAAAACATTGACGTGTCAAGATGCCAATGTAACTCAGAACTGCTGCTGTTAGTCTGTACATTAGTTGTGTACAGCTTGATGTGTCCATGGCCCTGAAGATGTATATTTGAATTTGCAATACTTTGAAAATATGCAGACTTCCCCCTTGGCTTGTTTAGTCTGTGTGTTGCTGCTGAGTATTGCTGTTAATGACAACTGAGACACACATGGCGTTGCCATCAGTGCAAGACCGATGAAAACTTCCTGGCCCCAGTAATGTGTGACAGCCTCGCCAGGAGGGACCCTGCAGAAATGGATTGGGGTCCTAGGGAGGGAGGAAAGGCTACTCTGGATGTAGGTCCCAAGTAAGGAAGTGGATGTAGTTTTTAAAAGCAGATATCGATTATCTCAGTTCTTGCCTTTCTCAGACTGTCAGGAGCTCTTCATCCAGGTTGTTGTTGTTGAAGTACCGAGACTGAAGGCAAGGTTTGTGTTTCACCCAGTGATACCAAGACCAGTCAGTAAGATCATGTTATCTCGGAGCTGTAGCGCCTTCTGGAGATGTTCTGTAGTAAAGGCACTGGGAATGGTGCTCAGTGCCTGGCTTGGCCGTGTGTGACCTCCAACTCATCACTATGTCCACCTCCTGCTGGCATCTTCGGCTTGGCGTGGGATTGTGTTTCCCCAGTTCATGTGATAGTGTGAGGATAAATTGCCGCAGATCGTGGAGGCATTGTGTGATCAGGATTTGGAAGTCTGCTCCATTGTCTTAAAGCTGTTGTCAGTAAAAATGACTTGCTGGTTTTGAATGCTCTGGTGTAGCATTTGAGACAGTGTAATTTGACTTCATGGACTGAGCAGAGGGCTGGAAGTCATGTGTGTGTGTTTCCAGAGCTCTAGCCAGCTAATGAGGCCATGGGATATAACTAGATCCAGTGCGGCACTGCAGAAGTTGCCTGTATAGTTGTTGAAGTAACCCAAGTAATAACCCAAACCATTTGTAAGCCTTTCATGGTTTTCTTGTTTTCAGAACATGTGTGAGAGTGAAATATTAAGACTGAAGGAGCAAAGGTGTATTCCCATGTGTTGAGTTCATAAGAGGCTTTTCTGCACCCTGCTGATGATCTGCCTTCATTGGGTGTTGGGTTTTGTCTGCCTGTGGTGCAGACTTGGAGATGTCCTTTGGTTGGCACAACTCCATCCTCTGCTCTCCAGCTGGTTGGGGACCTTCGCAGCTGCCTCCAGGGTGGGGCAGGAGTGTGTGTCTGCAGCAGATAGCATTTCAGTAAGTGCGTGTTACATGTCGCTAGTGTTGCAGAAAACATTACCTCCAGAGCTTGGGCTTTTTTTTTTTTCTACTATTTTATGTTTGTAAGGAGATAAGTGAAAGCTTAAACAGGATTCCTCTTGATAGCTGCGCTGGACGCTGCACAGTCCTTCCTCATGCCTTCTCCAGAAAAGTCTTAAAGCTGGTGCCATGCTTTTTCTTCCCATACACTAAGCTTATCTGGAAGCCCTAATATCTCAAAACACAGTGAAGTGTGAACGCAGGAGGCGAAGGCACAGTAGCCCTGCTGTTGGGGCAGCAGGCTCCTAGCATCAGAGTTGCTGTGCACTCCCACGGCTGCTGGGTTTGACTCCATCGCCTCCCTTTCATTGCTGAGGTTGTTCAAAGAGTTAATTCGCTCAAGTCTGTTACTGCAAATCTCCAGGATGCTGTGTCAGTGCCTGTTCTTTAAGGTTGATCTCGTAAGGCCGGGTGGGTCTGTATGGCTGTTTTCCCTTCCTGATGAGAAGTCCATTGTTCTTCCGCCCAAGGTTAGGATAGTGACAGAGGATGCTGAGTTGCTGTAACAGAGTTGGGACTTGCATAGGTGGGGAGCCTGAGCCAAAAATCAGCCATTTTGTAGGCACAGTAGCTGTAGCGTGCCCCAAAACATGTTCCTGCTTGTTAGTGTGTGGATGCTGGAGGCGTTCTGCCCTCAGCCTGGTGTCACGTGCAAGCGCTATGGAGGTGGAAGGGCAACAGTGTTTGCGTCCCAGTTACCTAACAGCGTTTGGAAATAGAGCTGCTCTCCCAGAGGTGACTGACTGGCTTTCCTTCTGTCTGGCGCGGCAGTTCCTCGGTCCTCTCCTCTCTCACATCCAGTGACTAGGATTCGGCAGCTGTAGGGTGCTTTTCAGAAGAAGCCACTTCAAACCTCGTGATCTGGAGTTCAGGTGGAAAGCTGAGAGACTTCAACATCCTTGAGAGACGTGGGGCTGGGCTTGGTGGTGTGGTGGCAGAGCAGAGGGACAGACTTTCCATTCCCCGCTTCTGCTGTTAGAGGAGGCCTGTGAGGGCATGTCTCCACCTCGACCTCTGTGGATGTATTGGCCATGAACACCTAACCCCTCTGCAAGGCTGCCAATGCTGTCCACCTCCCAGGACTTACTGCCGCATGGGGTGGTGAAGTTTGCCTGCTATTTAAGGAAATACTTCTGTTTGCTTTAAACAGTTTTCCTGCGAGCTTCGTGTGCTGTTCCTGTGCCCTCCCGGTATCCTACACCACAGCCAGCCCTCCTCCTCTCAGAGGTGGAGGATCCCAGCCTTTTTAGTCTCACCTCTTAAGGGGCTGCCTCTGGGCGATTTAATTGCTTTTCTCCGTGCATCTGTAACACTGCTTGAAGTGCAGAGACCAGAGTTGACTGTGGGGTGCAGTTGTGGTTGTGCTGGTGTTGAACAAAGCAGCAAGTGATGCTCTGCCTTGGTCTTGCTGCTCCTGATGATTATTTTTTTTTTTTTTTTAATCTTCTGCTGCACCCTGAGCTGATCATTTTGGAAAATTGTCAGCAGTGGCTGAGAGATCTTCCTTGAGTTGTAAATGCCATTTTGAATTAAATGTTGTGAAATTTTCCATAAAGAGATGTGGGTGATGCTCCCACGGCAAGGAAGCAATTTTTAATCCTTTATAAAGAAAAGGAGGGGAGATGGATCTTGAAATGAGGAGAGAAAGTGTAATGTTGCACTCTTTTGTAGCTGGGTGTTCCTGAGTCCTTTGGGAAGGCTCACTTTGAGGGTGTTTTTAATCTTTTATACTGTGTATTGAGGCAGGGGAGGCAGCCACCTGTAGCACTGGAATTACCTGGATTAGAGAGAGTGGTTTATGCAGCAGGATCCACGTGATTGTGCACCCAGGAAGGAAGTTGGCAGCCTTTATTGTTTCTAAGTTATTAAGAAAAATCTTGAATTTCACTGCATCTGGCTTAAGGGAGGGGGGGCATAAGTGAGGATGTTGTGTCTTGTGCTTGGAGAGGGTGCTCTGAAATCAACCCAGCTGAGGTACAGTAATCCTTAAGTAGCAAAAAAGGAGCCTTTCTGCCTGCTGTCAAAGATTGAAGGATATTTGGCTGCCTTGTCGTCACGATTTTAATGCTCTGGATTTGCCAATGGGGGGAAGCCCCCATACCTGTGCTTCGTTTAACCCAGGTGGTTACAGGACTGTAGGATTTCTTCAGCTCATTTCTGGAGATACCCTGCTTAGTCGTGACCTAGGTCTGGCCTCCCTAAATTCCTGGGAATGTTTGCTGCACCTGGTCCTACCACTAAATCGCTATTGTTTTCCCCCGCCCCAAGAGATGGGTAGTGGCTTTGTCTTCCTTGGCCTCGCGAGCAGAGCTGCTGCTGTATCTCCTCTTGTTACACATGGGGAGGCAGGTTTGCAGCTCACCTGGTGCAGGCTTTGAGGGCAAGGTCTAGTGGTTGCTTTGCAAGTGGCTACTGCACTGGTCCTGCAGAGATCCCTCTGCAGAAGTAGCCAAGTTGGGTGCAGGCATCAAAGCAGGGAAGAACTAAGAATGATGTTATTTAAATTACATCACGGTCTCCTTTCTAGATACCCAGTCTCTGGCTCTCTTCTTTGAGATGATAGGTTTTCCAGAGGCATGTTTTGCAGAGTTTGCACCTTTGCCTTGTATGACCCCTCGCCCCGCTCTGCTGGCGTGGGTGGTGGAAGCCATGCGCTCCTCTCCTAGACAGTGCGAATGCGTGGAGCTGGAGGGTCTCGCGGCAGGCGCTTGGCTCTCCGTTCCTGTCTCTTTGTTGTTAAATATTTACAGTGAGATGTACCAGATGCTTCCCAGGAAGGGTTTTGTCAGCTTCCAAGTCCCCAGATGCAGCTGCAGAAGAGGCTGACAGCCATTAAAGGGATCGCATCAGTGTGATGCCCTGGGCTCGGCAGCAATGCGTTGACCTCTTCTCGCTCACTGCTGGTTGTGCTGTCTCATCGGCTGCAGCGGGATGCAGGCGGAGAGCACCCCTCTGCTGATGACAGGAGATTAATGATGTCTGGTCCTCAGGTTGTTTTTTTTTTTTTTCCTCCCCTTTGAAGCTCTTCCACTGCGGTGGGAGGGGGAGCGGGTGATGCTCTTGGCTTTTGTTGCCACACACCTTTTTTCAGGGACCTTCTGTCCATGGTGGTGGCACATGTGTGTGATGGCTGTACGGCTGCCTTTGCTCCCTCTCCGTTCTCAGCATGGCTGTGTCTGTCTCCTTTGCCCAGCTGCCCTGGGGAGACAGAGGGGTGGGCTGATCCAGGCAAGGCACCTCCTGTCACCAGCTCTGACCATTGCCAGCCCTGGGCGCGCAGAGGCCAGCAGCTGGAGCGTCGCTGCTGAATGCCACCCCCACACTGGTCACACTGGTCACATTCCCAGTGTGCCTCCCCATTTTTAAGATAAGGTCCAGGACCTTGGGCTGGGCCCTGTTTGTTGCTCTTGGTGCTTATCAGCTCTTGCTGCTAACAAGGTGACCTGCTGCGCAGCACTGAGGATGGGGAGGGAAGGTCCCCCCAGCCTTAGCTGTGCACTGGTCTGGCCCCCACACCCCGGGACAGCCCGTGCATGGGCATCCACACCGGGCTTGCTCCTGTACAGGATGTCCCCGTCTCGGTGTAACTCCTCCTGTCTGGATGAGGGACTTCCCAGGTACCACGGAGGTAGGATCTCCGGAGGTGGCAGGTCGGCTCCTCCGAGGGGGGGCCCAGGGAGGGGCGGGCTCGCCAGGTCATTTTTCCAACTAAATATAGTTGCCCGTGCTTTCATAAGGCCGGGATTTTTGCATCACGTGACTGTCTTATCCCTCCCGGCCGGCAGTCGGTCAGAGTAGGGGATCGTGTGTCTGAATGGGTAATAATTAACTGTTAACTAGCTTTTCATTAGAGCCTGGCAGAACAGGCAGAGCGGTGCGGCAGGAGCGGAGGAAACTGCTCCCGGTCCCTCCTGGAGGGTGGACACCCCTCTTTAATTTGCAAATCAGTTGCCCCCAAAGGTGAGTGGGTTGGCTTTATTTTTTATGCTGTGTTCTATAAGGAGTCCTGCCATGCCTTGTGTGTCTGTCCTTGCTCTCCTGTAGTTCCTGCTCATGTCAGCTCTCCCTCTCCCCCCACACCAGTCCTGAACTATCAGCTGGTCTCCCAGCTGGCTTGGAGGAGACCCTGACCCTCCAGCTCCTCCATGATTTGGCCTGCCGACATGCCCCTGACCCCCCACAGCCTTGCCTCGGGTGCCCTCCTCTCCCAGTGCGGAGGTGTCCTTGCTGCGCCTCTGTGTCCTGAGCACCAGCTGGATCAACTTGTGTCTTTTCTCAGGGGCCCTAGCCCGCCTGTGACAGGCTGACATGGTGTTGGTCTGGGGTTGCAGCTGGATTTTCCAGCCCCTCTCTCTGAACCGTTTAACCGGGTGGAGAGTGTTTGCAGGTGTCCTCGGAGGCTTTTCTGTCATGGCAGAGGAATTGCTGGTTAAATGCTCTGCTGGCCCGAGACCTGTCTGCACCAGACAAGCTGGGTCAGGCACTGGTGCTGGAGGAGCCTCTCCCGCAGGGGTGGTGGGGTGATGGGTGCCTTTCTCCCTGCCCAGGGAAGGAGAGCAGGGTGGCTCAGCAGCTGTGGGAGCCTGAGCCAGCCCAGCTCCCTGGTTTTGGCAGTTTCTGGTCACTGCATCCCAGTGCAATGGTTCCTGTGGTCTGGGGACCACCAGCTTTCCCAGCAGAGACCCCTTAGTTTAGGGCTCGGTTTTCCTTAGAAAACCAGGGGGGTTCCTGTGCTGTCTTGTTCTGCTTGAGCCTGGCACCTCAGTGATCAGTACGGTGCATGAGTGTGGATCGTGTGTCAAAAGTTTCCTAGAAGTCCTCTTTGGGGAAGAGTGTTGCTTGAAAAGGCGGTGGAAAGATGTCACTCGCCCTTGAGAGAGTTCATTTGCTACCCTTAATAGTAGCCGTCTGTGCCAGGAAGAATCCGTGGTGCTTTCACTCTTGCTGTTAACATTAGAAATGCCTGTCGGCGTTTCTTAACCTGCTCCTTCCAGAGTGCAGCTTGGCCATAAGTTGAAAGGTTTTTGTCTTGGACTGGGAGGCTACGGGGAGGAGGGTTATGCATCTTTGGGGAGTCCAGACCCTACCTGCCCTGGAAATAAAAGTCCGACCCTGAAGATAACATGTGTGTGCAGAGCTTGTAACAGTTACATGCATTTAAAAAGCAATACTGTTTGTCAGCTCGCTGCGACCAGGGCTGTTACATTTGGTACCCCTCCTTGCTCTGAAGGTCTCTGTGCGGGTCGTGCTGCCCGCAGGGTGCTGTCAGCAGAGAGACAGACTCTGCAACTGTTCTGAGCTGCTTTACCTCCCCCTGCTCTGGGGCTGTCTTAGGAGTATCAGCTGAGGGATGTGAGGGCTTGCAGAGCTGGGAATGTAACTCGGGTGCCCGCACTGCCAGCCTGTGACGGCACTGCCCCACACACTATATTGAATCCGCCTGTATCCCTGGCCTCTCTCCCTGTGCTTTCCTGGGGCAAACTCCCAAGCTCATGGAGCCCGCCTAGGACACCCAGGTGGGAGTGTTCTCATGCTCTCTGCGGAGCTGTCAGATGCCCTTTTTGAAGTTATTTTTAGCGAGTGATCTTTGCAGCAGTTGCAGAACTTACATTGCAGAGAAGTGTAGGCAGCTCCCTGCTTCCTTTGCTGTTACAGTAGGGTTTGTAAGGTGGAGCTGTCTGCTGAGGAGCTGCAGAAAATTGCTTGGAAGGCTTTGAGCCATGGTGCCTGCAGCTTGTCTCTTGCTCCTGCTGAACAGGCTTCCCACATGCTTTACAAGCCGGAATCCCGCTCAGCCATGCAGCTTAAGGATCTCGTCTTCTGCTTGGTCCTGGCCTTGCCCATTCAACAGCAGTTTTTCTTGCACCTGTAAGAAACCTCTGATATTGCAGAGGTGTTGCAAATATTCCTCTTCCCTTTGTAGACAAGGCCATGTGCTGTGCTGCCAGCTGGGAGCCACAGGACCGTGCGCTGTAAGTGGTGGGGCCAACTGTGGTTCTCCACAGTCCCCAGGAGCAGGTGGGAGCCCCTGTTGTGGAGACAGAGGCTCTTCTGTGCAGGAAGATGTCCTTGTGATAGTGTCTCATTTAAAGCTGTTGGAGAACTCCATCCCAGTGCTTCCTTGATTCCCCATCCACGCATGCACCTCTTGCTGCAACCCTAGTTTGGTGGGAGGATAGAGCTGTAAACATTGCATACCTAGAAGAGGTGCAGTCTGCATCCCCAGTTTGCCCTGACCCTTGCTGGTTTTGTGTACCTTGTCATGTCTTCAGCGAAACGTGAGCATGCCATGCAGTCAGTGCTTTAAATCCCAGGCTTTTTCACTTGTGCATGGAGCTGCGGAGGCAGGGGTTTCCCATCTCAGTCAGGCATTAGCTCTGACACAGGGCTGAGGCCGGTGCTGGGAGCAGCTCCTTGGGAGGCAGGCAGAGGTGGAAGCTGCTGCTTGGTCACTGGGGATATCTGCAGCTCTCTGCACCACAGGGGTGCTACCAAATCGCTCTCTGGGGGGACCAAGGTCCTCTATGCTGAGCATTCCCATCTGCCTGTGCTTCCCAGCTCCGTTACAGTAAGGATGTGTTGCCCACCACTGTCGTCTTGCTGATGAAGAAATGGGTGCAGCCCATGGGTGGTGGGCAGAAAGCATTTTCCTGTTCCTCAGGGCTTTCTCTGCCTGTAACTTTGGGGGGACTCTCAACAAGAAAAACCTTCAGCACAGTCTGCAGCTGGCAGGCTGATGGTGGGAGGGAGAAGGCTGTTGTTGGCTTGGGTCGCATCTGGCCTGCGGGACTGATCCTGCAAACATCTCTGGAGGTGTGGTGTTGGTGGGCACAAAGCTTACCAGCTGTGTCCTCCGATGGCTCAGTCAGGCTCAAACTCCAAGTTGTGGAGTTTGAGTACGTGGGCAGTGATGGGTGCCATGGGAGAGCTTCCAAATCAGTGTCGTGCCCCGGCTGCTGTGTGTTATCAAGCCACCCTGGGAGAGAGCTTGCCCTGAGTTTCCCACATTGGCAAGGTGAGGACACAACCACTAGGTTGACTGCCTAGGTCTCCTTTGGGACCAGCAAGCAGATTCTTGCAGCCACAGTGGGGTCCTCTTACGGGAATTGCCCTGCAGGTCAGTGCAGTCCCACCACATCTGTCTTGTGTGTCGTACCCCAGGAGACTCTCTTGCCCTCCTATAAAGACTCTGAAGGAACTAGCTACCTCTAGGGGAAACAGCTGATCTCTGGACTGATATTTTTGGTGTCTGGACAACGAGCATGTATGTACAAATAGTGTGAGCAAGTACTAGTCCTCTTAGGTGTAAGCTGTCTAATGCTTTCTATCTTTACTCTTCTCAGAAGTTGTCATACCTGGGTGTCCTTTGGTTTCTCAGGAGGTTAATGCAGTACCTTTTCCTTGCCATGTCATTTTGGCTGGGTCACTATTCCCTCTCTCACTTGCAACCTGCCCAGACCTCCAACCTGCTCAGGGCTCAGCTCACCCTTGCCCAAGCTGCACTTGCTCTTCCTCACCTGAAGATTTTGAAGAAGCATTGCTGGCACAGCTGTCCCCTAGCACTAGGTGTGGGCTGTGGCCCTCATGTGCACCAGTGTCATCCCATGGAGTCTTGGGAGGAGGGAGGATCGTTTGGAGACTGTCTAGTGGTGAAGTGGATCCCGTTGGACCACTGCGTGCGTGAATGGCTGGCTGTCCTGCGTGGTGCCCTTGGGCTCCTGCCAGGGCTCCAGGGAAACTGGGGATACCAGTTTGGCTCTTCCAGCCCCAGCAGGACCTGCGACATGGAGCATATGCCCCTGCCCCAGCCTCTCCAGCACAAAGTCCGGGCTCTTGGCTTCAAAACCTCGTTCATCAGCAGTTCCTCATGGGTGCCAGGCTGTGGGCTGGAGCGGCTCGGGGGCAGACCGGCTCCTTTCTGTTGACTCGGCTGGCAGGGAAGGAGGGGTGTGCTGTGTCAGGGACAGAGCACATGCTGGAGCCGAGGACTCTGCATTCCTGCTGGGAGCCTGGGCTGCCCTCTGAGGCTGTCTCAGCTGATGCTGGGGTGCTCTGAGCCCTTGTCCACATGGCACGAGTGGTGTACCAGCAGCAGGCACTGCTGCATTCTTGCTAGAGGTGCGGGTATTTCTGTATAACACCAAGTCTTTACCCAACTCTCCACATTTATTTCACCTCTTCTTTTGCCTTATCTAAAAATCCATTACAGGCTGCACTGGATGTAAAAAAGCGCAGGGAACCAGGCCATCAGGTGTTGGGTTTGATTTGCCCAGATACGGTAGTAAATGTGTCCCCTAGGCTGAGCACAGCGGTCCTACAGCACTTGTCCCTCTCGGGGTGGCACACGTAGCTGTGGAGCTGCTCTTGCTGTGGCTGCCAGGTCCTTGTGCAGTGGCTCTTCTCCTTCCAGGTATGAGGTGTTTGCTCACCTCGATGCCCTTCTGAGCTTCCCACCTCAAGGGCTGCTGTGTGACAGCCAGCCGCGGGCTGGAAGGAAAGCACAAGGTGTCTGCACAGCCTTGTCCTTCTTGGCACTCACTGGCTGCGTCAGGAAGCAAGTGGCAAAAGCCAGCGAATGCTTTGGCTGTGCCGTGGCCACAGGATGGGTTTGCAATAGTGGCATCAGGACTGCAGTGCTCCTACCTGTGCCTTGTTCCCTCCTTTGTTAAGAAATAACCTCCCCTTGGCTGGGCAACCCCAAGGGCAGATGATCTGGTTCTGGCTGCAGGCAGAAGATCAAAACTCGAGACCTTCTTTTCTGTTCCTGGCTGTGCCAGCATCTTCTGTGTGGCTGCAGGCAAAGCCTCTCCTTCCTCCCCTGCCCGCTGTCCCCTTGCCAGTCTCAACTGCTAAAGCCCCAGCTCCCGCTGCAGCTGTTTTGTCTGTCCCCTCATGTGGAGGGGCCCTGTCTTTTGGGGGGAGGTTCAGGTGGTGCTAGTGCAACTGAAAATTACTTGCTGCCACCAAATAAATGCAAAAAGGATGTCTGAAATGCCAGGAGGTCTGAGACATCTGTCAGCAGCTTTTAAGGGCTCAGCCATCAGCCAGGGCAGTATCTAGTATCCCTCACTAGCGCTGCTTGCCCTGAGCTCCTGTGGGCATAAGCAGCACTCACTTGCTCCCTATTTCCCAAGTTGGTGCAGTGATGAAGGGCAGTGGGGTTTGACAAGGGGATCTTTTCAGCTGTCCACCAGAAGATGCATTGCTGTCCTTGTAGGAAGGTTTTCTTCTGCAGCCTGACCCACCTGGATTAGCCTAACTGTGTTTTGGGCGGGTTGGGCTTGTTTTTTTTTAAACTAGAGTTTGCTAGGGTGCTTGCAAGGGAACAAAAGCAGTTTTGGGTTTGATGTCCGGGAGCTTGACTACAGAATCGCTGATGGGCTGGAGCTGGGGCCCTTAGTGAGGCTGGTGTGCCCTGGAGCGGCTGATTGCCTGGCATGCACGGCTTCTGATTGCCATGGCTCTTGGCTCTGCAGGTGGTGTGTGTGTGTCTGTCTGTCCTCTAGCACAGTCACACCCCTTCGGTCTCCTGCCTTGGTCTGAGCAGTCTCCACCATGACTTGCAGATCTCAGCTCCATCCACGCTGGCGAGAGCCGCCTGCTGCCCCTGCGGCTGCGCTGGCCTGGCTGCGCTGCCTGGAGCAGTCTCACTGCCAGGCTGCAGCTTTGCTTTGTGTTTTGTCTTCCGCAAGGCTCTGCAAATGCTAATTAGTCTTCTCAGCACCTCAGCTAGATAAGGGATCCCTGTTCCTATCTTGCAGATAAGGAAACCAGCACAACTTGTTTCAATCAATCTCCTCCCTCCCCCGCAAAGATGATGGAGTCTGTGGCACCCACCCCTGCAGCCTGCGCCCCTGCGTCCTCTTTCACTAGAGGTTGTGAGGGGGCCTCTCTTTAACTGGTCCCCAGAAAAGCAGAACAAGATCTATGGCCGTGAGGCTCCTGAGCTGAAGCAGCTGGAGAAAAGGGCTGGATGCCATTGCCATGAACCCTGGGGCTGCAGTGCGGTGTGAGCGGGCGGCCGGGTAAGATGCTGGCAGTGCAAGAGGGAGCCCTGCTCCCCCAGACTGATATTGGTGCCTAATCAGGCTGCAAAGCAAGTTCGGGTTTTTTTTTCCCCGTGGTGCCAGGCACGTCAGTGCTGCTGGAGCAGGCAGGGGTGTTCCATGCCTGTGGAAAACCGGGCTGGCTGCGGGTTTGTGCTGTAGCACTTGGTGCCTTTTGAAGCTATATTTAGTTGGTGACATATGTGGGTGTTGAGTGGAGGATTTTAGGGGCTGTTTTGAAAGTGCTTGCTCTTCCTACGCTAGCAGAAAAGTTTAAAAGCCTTGTGGCAGGCTTTGTGCCCCGGAATTGGGATTCTCAATGAGGTGCACGTGGAATAAATGAGGGACACATGGGACTGCCGCTGCTCATGGGTGGAGGCAGTGGAGGTGGGCTGGGATGGGCCTGGCGGGAAAGGGGAGGATTTGGGGACCGAGCTGAGAGCTTGGGCTCTCCTGGGGGTGAAATCCCCATGCAGGAGCCTTAGGGAAGGGAACCGGGGAAGGGGAGCGCACGTGGCTCGGTCCTGCCATGTCTGACTCTGCCTTATTGACACTTCAAAGCCTCCAGCTCTGAGCAAGGCTGGGCTGGCAGGATGAATCACAGGTTTTGAGGCTCTGAAGGGGACCGGTTTTGATCATCTAGGCAAAGTTGTCCTACCTTACGCAGAAGATCAAAGAGAGCTTTGAGCAGAGCTGGGTAGGCTGTTCAGGGTGTTTCCCGGGGCGTCCCTACATAGCCTCTGCTATTCCTTGGGGCTCTTCTCTTCACCTCCCTCCCACCCTTGCCCCCTTCCCCAGTCTGGGGTGCTTTTCTTTTAAACAAAGCCAGCAGAGTCAGCAGAAACGCTCACTCCTGCTGGGTGCATGGCACCTGGCATGGACTGCCCCTCGAGGCAGGGATCAGTGGTCTCTACTCTCCATGTAGAGCACCACTGTCATGGAGGAGACACTTGTACATGGTCCTCATGGGGCTGGTTTGTGTTTAACGGTGGTGTGCTGCTCTGTTGGACTCCGTGGATGCCCTGCGTGAGCTTGCTCCTGGTTTGGAGACCTTGCAGCCAAACCTGTGAGGGAGAAAAGTTGAATTTCTTTTTCTGCTTGTAAGGAGGTGCCATGTGAGCAGGAGCCAAGACAGTCATGGTGGGGCTGAGGTCTTGACTTGCTGCAGGTCTTGTGGTGAGGGCCATGGTGGCGTGAACCCTAACAGTTGCACTCTGATACATTAAAACGCCCCAGAGGCACTCAAGTGCCTAAATACTTCTGGCTGTAGCAGGATTTATGCACTTCCCAGATCTGGCTCTTTCTCTCTGTATGTTCCCTCTCGTGAACTTGCTGCCCTGTGCTGGGATGCACTGGAGATCAAAGCACGAGGTGAGCAGCGCCGGTGTGCTGCAGACTTGTGCATCCCTCCTGCTTCCTGGGGAGGGCCAGCTACATTGGCACGGTGATGGGCCTTGCCTGTTCAAGGGCATGTTTGTTTTGCTGTGCATAACAGTAGATCAAGTTCTGCGTGGCGCTTTGCAGAGCGAGCTGAACTCCTCGCCACCCCTCCTCCCCGGCTGGCAAGGCCAAGTGGGGAGGGCTGAGCTGAGTGAGGGAGTGTCTTCCTGCGGCCGGATGGGGTCAAAGGTCCATTTCTTGGCCACCTGGATTGATCGGGAGTTTTCTGATCTTGATGGGGCCCTTCTGAGACCCAGGGTAGAAGCTGGTTCTGTTTTCTGTTCACCTTTTCCTCTTAGGCCTCCCTTGCTGAAGGGGGAGCTGGCTTGCTTCCCTCCAGAGCTGACATTTCCACAACCCTCAGCTGTGTTTTAACAGTTTTGTTCTCCTCTTCTTGCAGAACATACAACTCCTGCAAAAGTGGTGAGGGCTGCCAACCCAAGACAGCGGAAAGGAAGCAAGGTAAGGCTGTGCCTCGATGGCCTTCAGCTTCTGGTGCAGTTGTCAGTGCTGCATGAGCGTCTTGAGGGTCTGGTGAGCAGACGGTTTCCTTCGCAAGCCTGGTTGTGAAGTGTTTGACGTGCTGGCCTGGCAGCTTCCAAGAGCACGGAGAAGAACATCCTGATTCTCCAGCTCCTCTTCAGTGTTTTAGTGGTCTTGCATGCTGCCTGGACTGGTTTTCTGCCCAGCTATGACAGGGAGACCTTCTCACCTTCCCTCTCATAGGGGAGCCCTTGTAGCGTAGTCCTGGATGTGGAAAGCTTCTCCCCCTATCCCAAGGACACCCCAAGTCCCTTGTGGGCTGCCTGCTTTGCAGTGCAAGAGGGCAGTGGTGTGAGAGCAGTGTGTCCACGGGTCGGTCTTCTCCGTGCAATCTGTTCTTTACTGGCACACAGAGAGTCAGGGTAATTGATTTCAAACAAAGCAACTTCTTTGGAGGAACCAGGGCAATCTGTTCCAGGGGATCGAGGTGTGATGGAGGGACAGTTGCTTCTGAGGATGTTGCATGCAGCTGGGGCACAGTGAGGGACATAGGCTGTTGGTGTTGGCTCCCAGCAGCCAGTGAATGCACATTTGAAACTTGATGTGACTTTCCTTATCTGTTCCATCTCAGGGAGAGGAGGGCCCTGGGGATGGAAGGTGCTCCTGTCTTGTGAAACAGGCATGGCCCTGCACTGCAAGTGGCTTTCCCAGGAAACCTGCCTCCTGGGGAGAGGAGCATTGGCACCTGGATGTAGAGATGTGATCTCCTGAGGGATTCCGTGACTACAAATTACTTTAGAAATAATAACCCTATAAGGGCAAGGAGTTTCTATGCCCAGATAAATTCAGTCCCCAGACATGATTCATTGTGTACCTGGACAGCTGTTTGGGTCCTTTTCTCTCTGTCTGGCAGGTCCTCTCTGAAACCTGGAAGAGGTAGAAATGATGGTAGTGGCCAGGGCACTTACTCAGCAGAGAAGTGACTGGTGGTCCCAGATGTGGCTATGGGGTGTTGGGGATGAGGGAGCTCCCATCACCATCAGATACCTGCTTGAATTTTTCCACCAATTCTACTACTACGTGATCCCTTTGCTTTGTTGTTGCCAGCACTTGGTTGCAGTTGGGCACTGAAGTGAAGCTATGCCTGGCTGTAACCTGCCACTAGGTGGAGGCAGCTTCTTTAATGGGATGTGGTTGCTTCAGATGCATTTAGGATGCTGAAGGCTGTGTGCTTTCCCTGTCCAAGGGATGGTGCCTATGATGAGTGAGTTGCCCTGGGCAACTTAGTGCCAAATGCTACTGCTGGGGCAAAATGTTTGGTGGGAGCTGGGAGGCTGGTATCTTACAGGGCTGGTGGCAGCCTCGTTACAATCCCTGATAGACATAAACTTGTCTGTAGTTATTTGGGATTAATCTCGGGGCCCTGCGTGGGTGGGGAGAGGGGCTGTGTATATGCAGGTTGGATGTCACACCCAAACCTCCTGGGGACAGCCATCTGCAGGACACCGGAGGGTGGTGGCTGTGACATTGTGGCTGGAAGGGCTTCTGGGTACTGATGCAGGGAACAGCATCTGCTGCTTGTGCACTAATGAGACCTTTCTCTTTGGATACAAGGTTGGTGACTTTGGTGATGCCACAAATTGGCCAACACCTGGAGAAATAGCCCACAAGAGCGTGCAGGTGAGAACACAAAATCACTCTGAGCAGGATAAGGCTCTTGCAGACTTCCCTGTCCCTTTGAAAAGACTGGCTGAGCCAGGCCATTTGGGGTGCTGAGTGTCAGCACAGAGGCAGCCAGGAATAGTGTGCAGGGGATTTCCTTTTAGGGCTGCCCTGTGTGTTGGGCTCCCTCCCTCGGTGCTATTCTGGGAGCCTGGAGCCCGGTCTGAACCCCTGGGCTGGGTGAAGCAGGTAGAGCAGCTCCCAGACCCACTCCCCTCAGGGCTGCTCAGAAGGGGCCTGGGCAAAAGCCAAGACTTCCACGGGAGAAACTGAAAACACGTGTAAGAAGGGGCTGATGTGCCCGAGGGCCATGGCCTTCCTCTCCTGCTATGGACGTGGGTGTTGTTGAAACTTTTCTATTTTTGGATGCTGCTTTGCCAGCTCCTGGCTGTCTGTCAGGGCATGAGGGTCACTTACCCTTTTGCCATTGGGGTAGTCCGGTCCCTTGTAGGACACCCCCATCTAGGAGCAGCAGGCCTCCTTGGCAGTCCATCTTGGTAACTCTTGTGCTTGAGGCTTTTGTCTCAGTTAGAGTACATCCCAGCATCTGTAGAGCCGCTTGCCCTGCTCAGACATAAGCCCTTTCCCAGGAACAGGACATGTGTGGGAGGCCCAGAGCAGGGATGCTCCCAGCCTAGGGCAAGGTCCTCCTGTTCCTGGGATAGCTGGGGTCTGCTTCCAGCTCTTCATTTCTCCCACCTCTCACATCTTTCCTGCACTGGTGTGTCTCCAGCAGCCGCACAAAGCACCATCCCTTCGGAAACTGCCTGTCAAGAAAGACATGAAAGAGCAGGAGAAAGGGGATGGGAGCGATGGCAAGGAGAGCCTGAAAACCAAATCAGATGAGTCTGGGGAGGAGAAGAATGGCGACGATGACAACCAGAAGTCAGCCCAGAAGAAGAAAGGTAAGGCAGGACGTGGTAGGGACAGTACCCCAGGCTCGGTCTGTCTCCCCCTCTGCGACCCACGGTGGAAGCCTCCACTCTTTCCCTGGGCTCTTACTGTGGGGTGCGGTCCCAATGCAGGGGCAGCTGCGGTGAAAAGGTGTTTGCAGGCTTCAGTGGCAGTAGTCTGCCCCCTGTGCTCTGAGGTGGCACAGAAAAGCCCCTGACTGGGCTGCATCAGCCATGGCTGACATGTGGGCTCGGTCTGTCTTGAGCCTCAGCAGGCAGAAAGGGGCAGAGGAAGGACAAGTGCCGTGACGCAACAGGGGAGTTGTGTCATGTTCCTTTATCCCTGAGAGTCCTGGTTGGGGGCTTTCTGCATCCACCGAGGCCTGGAGGGATGTTTGAGGACTGAGTCGATCTGGAAGGCCTGCCTGCTTTCTCTCCTCCATGTGTGGGGGCTGCGTGGCAAGAAGGGGCTGCGGGGGAGAAAGCAGATGCCCTCTGAACCTGTGTCACACCCAAACCCTGTCCTTTTGCAGGCAACAAACACAAGTGGGTCCCTTTGCAGATAGACATGAAGTCAGAGGTGCCTAGGGACAAAACGGCCTCTCGGAACAACCGGCAAAATGAGCAGCACAGACACCCCTCCAACAACCGCAGCGAGCTGAAAGGTGGGGGCTCGGGCTGGGGACCCATGCCCTGGCTGCGGGGCAGAGCAGGCGCTGATGCCCAGGCACAGCATGGGATGGTGGGCGCTCTTCCTGCGTTCAAATGGCTCCGGGTGCAGCGGGCTTGCTCCAGGGAGGTGCTTTCATCCTGTAACACTCCTCCTGCTTTTCTTTCCCCATCTGCTGCAGGCTGGCACCCGGACAACAAGCATGAACGCAGCTGGCAGGACCATGATGAAACCTCCAGCGTGAAGAGCGAGGGAGGAGCTGTGCGAGGGGCCTTTCGGGGCCGAGGTCGGGGCCGCGGCAGGGGCCGGGGCCGTGGCAGAGGAGGTAATCACTGTATATGTGGTCTTGTGACAGTAGGGAGAGAACAGGGCATGTGCCAAAGTGTGCAGGGCTTGGGCTGTGTGTGAGAGCTGGATCCAAAGCGGGCTGGGGAAGGCAGAGTGCTGTAGGGATACAGGGAAATACTGTGGCAGGTCATCCCAGCTGATAAGTTGAGCTGCTTTTAATAAAAGCAAATCATACTAGTATTTTAATAAAGGCAAATGTCTTTCAGCTACTCAGGCCAAGCTCTTCCACCTGTTTTTCGCCCCTTGCAGTACCCCTGTGTGAGGAGTGGAAGCATGCTGATACTCTGCGTAGGCTTTATGTCATGTTGGGGGCCAAGCAGGAGTCTTGGCTTGGATGGAGAAGAACATCTGCACTGGCATTTGGCAGGGCAGTGTCTGTGCACAGCTTCATTGTAGGGCCTTCTTGTGTCACCTGGGCTGCCTAGTTGCTCCTGGGTAAGAGGGCTCCTGGCCTCTTTGGCTTGGTGTGAGGTTTCAGTGGAATTCCTTCTGTGGCAGAGGCTGAGAGCAGGAGGACACGGGATGTGGGTCAGTGATACCCCACTGTGGGCTGCCATGGGGCCCCAGGAATAGTGCGGAGGCAGCTATTTGTGCAGGAGTCTGGACCCATCTGGCAGCGCAGCCTGTCTAGCAGATCCAAGAGACTCTGTGCTGACCCTTACTGGTTGTTCCACAGGGCACTTCGACTACCAGTATGGGTACCGAAAATTTGAGGGCTCGGATGGCTCCCGCACCCAGAAGTATGCTAGCAACATCACTTACTACTTTGACAACATCAGCAGCGCCGAGCTCTACAGCGTGGACCAGGAACTGCTCAAGGACTACATCAAGCGGCAGATGTAAGCACCACCTCTTCTCTGAGCGTTGATTGTTGGTGGGATGTTCACAGGTGCCCTTGCTGGAGACTGCATAGCTAATCCCATGGGTAGGGTTAGAGCCGAGGTGTGTGGACTCTGTGCCACTCAGATTAACAGCACCAGTTTGCCCCAGGTCTGGGCTTCCCAGACTGTCTCTTCTCAGCCTCGCAGTAGCAGAACTGTGTGTGTGAGGAAATATTTTCTCGGGGGTACCCAGAGGAAGTTGGCCTCTCACTGATCTGTTGTCCATACAGAGAATATTACTTCAGCGTGGACAACCTGGAGCGAGACTTCTTCCTGCGTCGCAAGATGGACTCGGACGGCTTCCTTCCCATCACCCTGATCGCCAGCTTCCACCGGGTGCAGGCGCTGACCACTGACATCAACCTCATCATTAAGGTGAGGGCAATAAAAATGAACTTTGCTTCTTGCCACCCCTGTCTGATGCCTGTTTTCCAGATGGGCTATGGGTGAGATGCAAGTGGGAGCCTTTCCATGTACTTGACTTGGTCCTCCTAGGGAGGAAAGGCTGGAGCTGAGCCATTCAACATGCAGGGCCCTGAGTTAACCAGGTATCATTTGGTTCCAGGCTCTGAAGGACAGCAAGGTGGTGGAAATCGTGGATGAGAAGATTAGGAGAAAAGAGCAGCCAGAAAAATGGGCTCTGCCTGGCCCTCCTATGGCAGACTACACACAAACAGACTTCTCGCAGTTCATCAATTGTCCTGAGTTTGTGCCCCGGCAAAGCTTCCAGAAAGAGACAGGTGAGCACTGGGGGAATGCGGAGGGAGGTGTGGGATGCGGTGTTGGTGCTGCCGCAGGACTGAGACCCTGAGAGTCAGGAGTCTTCCCCAGGGCAAGGCTCTGCTGTTTGCTTTATGCTTGTTGTTGGGAGCTGGTATGGGCTCTGTCCTCAGACCCCTAGAGCACTGCCACCTCCGTACATGGGGAAACACGGAAGAGACTGATTCTGTGACTTTTCCTTTGCGGGGGCTGAAGGGATTCGGGCAGGGTTAGTCCTGCTGGAAGTCTCTTGGCTGTGCCTGGAAATACTGTGCTACTGCTGGGCAGAGCAGAGAACGCTTGTGAACCCAACCTTTTCTTAATGGCTGAGGAGATACTGGGCACAAATGGGGCAGCAGGTATGGACCTGTCAACCAAGTGCTGGGGAAGGGTCTGCTGTCCTTCGTGGGCTGCCTCCTGCTCTTGTCACCCTGTTGCATGGGGGCTGGCAGGAGCCCAGGCTTGTCCCAAGAGGTGCTGTTGTAAGAGTTAGCGCTTCTCGGTGCTGTCGTAAGAGTTAGTTTTGGCAGGAGAAGGTCTGTTTCCACTGGCTGCAGACTGTCTTCAGAAGGTTTCCCCAAGAGCAACAGAGCACTTGCTTTAGAGCTTTGTGTGTCTGGGAATCTGTCACCTGCAGAGCTCTGTGGCCACCTCTGGTATCACAGCCTTAGAATCAGAATCATTTAGGTTGGAAAAGACCCTTGGGATCATCGAGTCCAACCATCAACTCCACTCTACAAAGTTCTCCCTTACACCATATTCCTTAACACCACATCTAAATGACTCTTAAACACATTCAGGGATGGTGACTCCACCACCTATAATGACTCCTCCACCACTTAACTGGAGACTTTTTATTTCCCCACCTCCCTGCCCCCCAACACTTGTGGGCAATGTGTTGGTAAGCCTTGGCCACTGGATGCTAGTTAGTGCCACAAGCTGTGCCATGCTGCTAAAATAACTCATCTTCAGTCAGGTGCTTTAAGTACACAACCCCCCTGGCTCCTTGCTTCCTTCTAAAGCACCTCATGGCTCTTGTTGGCTCTAGAGTCTGCTCCTGGCTCTCCACGTCCTGCCAGCCCGGTCCCCACCAAAACGGAAGAGGTCAGTAACCTGAAGACGATGCCCAAGGGCCTGTCTGCAAGTCTGCCAGACCTGGATTCAGAGACGTGGATTGAAGTGAAGAAGAGACCTCGGCCCTCCCCAGCCAGGCCCAAGGTAGGTGGTGATGTAGGAGCTGTTGGGGTGGGGATCTCCCAGTTGTCTGGGTGATTTGAGTCCTAGGTAGGCAGGTTTCAGATCAAATAAGGTCTGTTGGTCACCTGGCCCCATCTGACCCCCTTTGGAGCTGCTTCTCAGTGGTGTAAATAAGGCGTTCTCCCCAGATGGGCAGCTTCTGGCTGTGGTAAGGAAGCACGGGGCAACAGTTGGGTCTCCAAGCAGTAGGCTTGTGCTGCTATGTGGTCTTTACCCTGTGTCACCCTTGCCCCCTACCTGTAGAAACCAGAGGAGTCAAAGACACCGCAGCAGCAGAAGCAGAAGGACCAAGATGAACCTGAGGAGCTAGACTTCCTCTTTGATGAGGAGATGGAGCAGATGGACGGCCGCAAGAACACCTTCACTGACTGGTCAGATGAAGATTCGGATTATGAGATCGATGATCGGGATGTGAACAAGATCCTCATCGTGACACAGACGCCTCCTTACCTGCGCCGGCATCCTGGTGGGGACCGGACTGGCAACCACACATCCAGGGCTAAAATGAGCTCAGAGCTGGCCAAGGTGATCAATGATGGGCTGTACTACTACGAGCAGGACCTGTGGACAGAGCAGTTTGAGCCAGAGTATTCGCAGATCAAGGTGAGAGCAGTTGATCCAAGGAAAGGGAGTACCTGCGGGTGTGGAGCTCCTCACAGGGAGCTTTGTGTACAGCAAGCTGGCTGCCTCGCTGGTGTGGGCTGTAAAAGGTGGTACAGCGGGTTACAGCCCACTCCTGGGGTAGAATTAAGCCAAGATTAGACCTCTTGTAGAGCTTGGGATTCCTGGTTCCCAGTGACATGCCCTGCTGTGTTGGGCATAAACACAGCTCTGTAACATGGCGTGAGGCTGCAGCCAGGTAAAGAAAGTGCCAGTAACAAGGTGACCTGGAACATGAGATCCGTTGCTCTGCTGTCTGCCAGGGTGTTGGCAGGCAGTGCCAAATCTATGGAGGGAACCAGGTGTCTCTGCACTGCCTGTAGTGCCCAGCACTCCATGGCACAGTCCCTTGGAGACCGCACTTACTGGGGATGGGTTCATGGACGGCTGGGCTGCACTTGGCCTGTATTCTTCTACGTTTTGCTGCTGATTTGCATAGGTATGGACTATTTATAGAAGACCCATCTGCTGCTTTGAAGCATTTGAGTCCCAACATGGTGACTCTCACGGTCGGGGACTTGCCTGGGCTCATTCAGTGACTGAAGTTATTTTGGCTGTGAGGTGGGATGTCCCGTTAGAGCTACCAGCTGGGCTCGGTGTTGCCACGTCTGGTACCTGGCACATTGCTGAAGCAGTGCTGCTCTTTGAGGTGGCAGAAGCTGAGGGTGTGGGGAGAGCAGGTGACAGAGGGCCAGCATGTGCCAGGGGTACGGGCCCTTCAGATGCACGGGAGCATTGTGCCCCACTGCTGGTGTGGCTGGGAGGATGCAGGGAGGAGGCTCTAGGGATGCAAGAACATGGCAGGGGCAGTGTGGTCCTGGCCTAGCTTGCCTTGAACCTTGCTGGACTAGTGGTGACACAGGTAGGTGAAAGCCTGAAAGACACAAGCAACGGTTAGTGGAGCTGCCTTGTAAGATCCGTGAAAGCTTGGGAGCAGCAAGTGGCTCGGATCTGGCCCATGCATGGCCCTGTCTTCTGTTTGCTGCATCTCCCCTTCCTACCTTTGCACAGCGTGTTGCCCTTCCTGGCACCAAGGCTTTGTGGCTGCAGTTGGTGCCCAGCGTTGTGGCTGCTGGACAAGCAGTGAGGTGGTCATGATGAGTTGATGGGACGAGGACGGAAGAGGGCAATTGGTTGCTTCATTGTCTTCCTCTTCCAATGCAGCAAGAGGTGGAGAACTTCAAGAAGGTGAATATGATCAGCAGAGAGCAGTTTGACACCCTGACGCCAGAGCCCCCTGTGGATCCAAACCAAGAAGTCCCTCCTGGTCCCCCCAGGTTTCAGCAAGGTAAGAGACAGGGGACATGAGCGTGTGGGACTGAATTCATCCCTTCCTCCTAGTGAGAGGTCCTCAGAGGCTGGGTGGCAGCTGGGGAGAAGGAATTGGGGCCACAGGTATGTGGGCTTATTTTTCCCAGAGCAATGCTCTTCTCCCAGCTGAATGTTTTGGGGCTCCAGAAGAGGAGGCCCTAAAGCAGGGGTGTCCCAGCAGTGAGGAAACTTCGGCGGGCTTTGATGTAATTCGCTGGATGGGACTTGACTTTTGGACCCTCTCTGAGTACCTGGAAGGCAGTTGCCTGCTGGGCCTTGCTTGCGTGTGCATTCCCCCATCTTTCTCCTGGGAATGGGGGATTTGTCGCTCCTGTTAGCTGCTGGGAAGCAGATACCTTGTGGGATCCCTGGAAGCTCAGTTCTTGGACCTGCAGCTAGGCTTTGGGCTGTCTGGCCAGGCTGGTGACATGCTGGATTTGAAGCTGCTTGCCTCAGAGGGCTGGGATGTGTATCCTTGCATTCCTGCCTCCGTGGCTTCTCATCTGCGAGATGGGTGTCCCTTGGCTGTAATGATGCTCTTGTGCTCAGATCTCAGCTTGACCCGGGGCGGGGGGGTTTCTCTCTGCAGTACCTACAGATGCTTTGGCTAACAAGTTGTTTGGAGTCCCTGAGCCTTCAACCATCGCCCGGTCTCTGCCTACAACTGTACCAGAATCACCCAACTACCGCAATGCCAGGACCCCCCGGACCCCTCGCACGCCTCAGCTGAAGGACCCGACGCAGACGCCCCGGTTCTACCCGGTGGTGAAAGAGGGCAGGACGATAGATGCCAAGGTGAGAGCCGGGCTGCAGTGTGGGACAGGAGCTGGGCTTTGCCAGATGGGGACTAGGGGGGAAAGGAACACATTTCCTGATGCTCCATGTCTTGCAGACTCCGCGGAAGAGGAAGACAAGGCACAGTTCAAACCCTCCGATGGAGTGCCATGTGGGCTGGGTGATGGATTCTCGGGAACACAGGCCCCGAACTGCCTCTATCAGGTACTGGAGGCAGGCATGCATGATCATAGAGGAGCCAGAAATGGGAAAGGGAAAGTCTGGTGGGAAGGAAGGGGAAAGGCAGTGTCTGGTCTTGCAGGGAAGGTCTCCGGTTAGGTGGCTGCAGAAAGGGATCCAACTTGTATCCCCTGGAAGGAGCTGAGGAAAGTCTGAAGTCTTGGAATAATGAGATGAGACTTGGTTGGGAACGTTGGGTTCCCTTCCGAGTAGGATACAACATGGCTCAGGTCCAAAACCCAGAGTAGAAGGTCACAGAGAGTCAGTGGGACCAACAGACAAGCACCGCCGGGTGGAGCGTGACCCCGGTCTGCTGCCAGCTGGGCGATGCCAACAAAGGGGATTGATGGGAGTCTCTCTTGCTCAGCTCCAGCCCCTCGGAGGGGACCCCAGCCGTCGGAAGCTATGGCTGCACCCCGCAGTCCCTGCCCAAGTTTCAGCATCCTTCACACGAGCTGCTCAAGGAGAACGGCTTCACGCAACATGTCTACCACAAGTACCGTCGGCGCTGCCTTAATGGTAAGGATGCCTGCACTGCAGGGCGTGGGGCAGGGTGTCTGTGCTCTGCTGAGCTGGGGGGCAGGGTATAGCGGCGGAGCATGCACACAGAGATAAGCAGGGTGCTACAGGACAACCTTGCCTAGTACCTGATGTTTCCCTACAGCCTGTGGCCAGCATGAGCTGTGGCTCAGGGTGTCCAGCACTGGGGCTGGGTGTAGCCACAGGTCCCTCCTGAATATGAGGCCCTGTGCAGAGCTGCCTCCCTGGGAGGATCTGCCTTGTAAGCATCCCCTTTTCCCAAAACAGAGCGGAAACGACTGGGCATTGGTCAGTCCCAGGAGATGAACACGCTCTTCCGGTTTTGGTCCTTCTTCCTCCGAGATCACTTCAACAAGAAAATGTACGAGGAGTTCAAGCAACTGGCTGTGGAGGACGGGAAGGAGGGATACAGGTAGGAGAGGAAAACGGGAGTGAGGGAAGGAAGGGTTTGCCCTTTTGCAGCAGTCATGGCAGAACAAAGGCAGCATCTCTGCCTTGTGCAAAGGTGGGACTGGGGCCACCCTCAGTCACCTCCTGCTGCTGGTACGCGGCAGGCTCTTGACTCAAGAGCCTCTTTGCCTGGGTGTTGTATACACCAGTGTCTGAGCACCATGTGCTGCTCTCTTCCCAGGTACGGTCTGGAGTGCCTTTTCAGATACTACAGCTACGGGCTGGAGAAGAAATTCCGGCCAGACATATTTAAGGACTTCCAAGAAGAGACCATCAAGGATTACGAAGCTGGTAGGTGCCTCCTCTGGCCTCCCCTGGGGTTGGCAGCGATGTAGCCCAGCTGCATGGCTGTCCCTGGGGCTCTTCTCATGACTTGGGGTAAGCTATGTAATGCTGTACATTAACGTATGCGATGGGGACCAGCTGGATGTCCTGTTGCTCACTTCACAGGAGAGGGTTGAGTGGATGCTCACCGGCCTGAAGACTGCTGGGGGGTTGGAGGAGGGCAGTGGGAAGCTGTAGCGAGGCTCTGATTCCTCTAGGATCTTGCAGTGCCTGAGCCTTGTCACTGCCAGGTCAGCCGAGCCCGGGGACATCCCCTGTCAAGAGGGCTGCCCAGTGCTGATGTAGGTTGCATCCCTCAAGGTTCTCCCTCTTGCCTCAGTTGTGCCCACCAGTGGGACAGGAGGGACTGTGGGGCGAGCAGTGGGGAAGCCTGGAGGGAATGGTTCTGACATCTGGTTTGGCTTTTTGTCCTGCTGATGTCTGGTTTGGTTTTCTCCCTCCTCCAGGACAGCTCTATGGGCTGGAAAAGTTCTGGGCCTTCTTAAAATATTCCAAAGCCAAAAATCTGGACATTAACAGCAAACTGCAAGAATACCTCAGCAAGTTCAAGCGCCTCGAGGACTTCCGAGTGGATGTGAGTAGACACAATGCCTGCACCACACTGATGGCCCCTGCAAACAAACACCCCTTGGCCCCCTCCAAGGAGGATTTCGGTGGTCTGTCCCCAAGTGGTGCTAGGCAGGGGAAGTCAGTGACACCTGGTGTCATGCCCTATCATTGCAGCCAGGCCAGAAAAAAACTTCAGGGTTTAAATATCGCAAATGCACTTCAGGGTGGCTCTCTGGGGAATTGGATGAGCCCATCTTCCTTGATGAGCTGAGAAGGGAGGAGGAAAGTGAGCCCTGATGGCTTGAGTGGAGCCAGCATTGTGTGGAGCTTTGGCTCCCAGACTTCTGGACTGTGCCCCTGTGTGGGAGGGAGGTGCCTAAGAGCAAGTTGTCACCCTTGTGCTTGATTGGAAGTCAGTTTGGCTTTCTGGCAGCAAATCTGGCAGCTGTAGATTTGGAGAGGAGGGCAGCTGTTTGCTTGGGGTGAGCATGCGTGTTCCTTGTGGGTCAGGGAGAGAAGTTGCAACTGGAGGTTTGCAGGAAGGCTGTTCTCTGGTCCAGGGGGAGGGCATCTGCATTTGGAGGAGGCTGTGCTGATACTGGGCTGCTTCTCTTCCAGCCACCCATGGGGGAGGAAGGTGGACACAAGAGATACCCTACGACATCAGGGGGAGATGGCAGGAAGCGCTACCCATCCCAGTCTTCCAGCAAAACGGTCAGCCAGTGCCCATCCAGCCAAGCCCACGCCTCACCCAGCCAGCCTGCACAAGAGGATGCCAAAAACCTGAGCCAGCAATCCCCCGCCCCGTCGGCTGCAGAATCGCAGACAGTGGGGAAGTAGAGAGCCTGCGGCATCTGCTTCCTGACGGGGTCGGGGTGGGGTTGGTGGGGGACTGGCTCAGAGAAGGGGAGACGTGAGCGGGTGGGACAGGAAGGGAGCTGGAAGGTGGGTGTCCAGGAATAGGCTGCTCGGGAGAAACTTCAACGCACACGATTTTTTCTCTTGTGGCTGGAAAGCAAAGACGATCTGGATCTAAAACACCATTTTGCTATTACAACCCTGACCAGAGCCAGACCTGCTCCCAGCAGACCCACCCTTTGCTTTCCCTCCCCTCCTGTGCACACACTCATGTCTTAGTGTCTCTTCAAAAAAAAAAAAAAAATGTTTTGGCTGGGTTGGAAAGGGGAGATTTTTTTATTATTATATATATATATCAAGTTTTAAATTATTGCTAGAAGTTTGTCTGGATTTACCAAAACAAGTCTGCTCTGTGCGGCCCCAACGACTCCCTCTGTGTCCCCCCTCGGATCGCAGGGCAGCCTGCTTAGGAAGCTCGGAGGAGCGAGGTTCCCCGATGGGGGACCGAAGCCGTAGTGTGTCACGATGCTGCGGAGCCTCTGATCTCCATGACCTGGCTGATGTCTCCCATTCCACGTGCGGTGGTGCCCCTCCAACACTGACCGCCGCGACAGGAGCATCACCCTGTTCGTCGTCCTGGTCCCTCCTCCCCAGCGTCTTCACCTTCAACCTTCCCGAGGGTCTGGCTCTCCCTTCGCCCGCCTCTCTCTCCCTTCCATCACGGACAATTTGGAAGTCAACCAAAGGACCTTTGCCAAGGATAGGCTTGTTCTGACTCCTTCCTGTGAGGACGGCTGGTGGGAGGCCAGCAGGCACCTGGACTCGAGCCTGTGCGGACAGTGCACCCGCTGCCCCAGGAATTACCATCGCATGCAAAGACAGGACTTTGCTGAAGGAGGTTTTCTCTTCCTTTTCCCTTGGATAAATGAAACGACAACAACAGAAAAACAACCCCACAAACCCCTCTAAACCAACAACAACAACAAAAAAACTCTTTAAAAAGACACATCTCCCTTTGCTTTCTTCCTTGGAAATATTATTGAAGATAAAAAAAAAAAAACAAACAAAAAAACAAAGAAACAAAAAAAACCCACAAAAAAAAAAGTTGCCTTATGGTGGAGCTGGACCGGGGAGGCTTGCTGGCTTCCTGCACCCTGGGGCGCACTGGGCTCTTGGCCCCCCGACCTAGAGACTCCTCACGGCATTGCTGCCGAGCTGATCTTCCCCGCGGCCTTTCCTCTGACTCTGCAGCTCGCTCGGATGCCTCCCCCCATCACGGAGCTCCCCCTGCCAGCCCTGATTCTCGTGGGGGAAGGTGCCGAGGGCAGTCAAATCCAAGACTTGTGCTGACGAAGTAGCTGAAGCCGCTATGTTGTGTATATACCGTTGTAGCATCCTCCCTGTGACAGCGACTGTACGTGCTTACGGCCTCGCTTGGCCCCCCAGGGTCTCCCCGTGCTCTCCCTGGGCAGGCTGGGGTGGGAGGTGGGTCTGCTCCACTCCGCGCCTCCAGCCTGGTGGGGAGGTGAGCGGGGAGATCCATCACAGCAGCCGGAGGGAGTGGTCCTTGCCGCAAGCGAGTGGGAGGGCTGGCGTGTCCCTGATGCCACTTAATGCTGTAGACTGATGAGGGAGCGATGCAGCCCTGGGTAACCCGTCTCTCACAGCCGTCACTGGCTGCTGGGGGGCGCGAGCGGAGACCTGCCCGGCAAAGGAGGGCTCTCCCATGCGTTTCCTTGTGCATCATGTTTTGGTGGGGGCCTGCGTGGAGTCTCCAGCTCAGGGCAGCGTCCCTGTGCATCTCCGAGGGCTGAGATAACGCCGCGCTGCTCCTTGCTCAGCTGAGGCAGGGGGGTGGCTGCAGAGCTGCTGTGGCATTTGCTCAGCTCCTCTGCCCAGCACTGGGTGGGCTTGGGCAGGCAAACCCTCCCCGGGCTCGAGAGCTGCGTTCCCTTGTGGGGGGCATGTGTTGGAAGGGTGAGATCTGCACTGGAAAGTCGTGTTCCCACCATAAGTGTGGAAGCTCCTTTTCAGCCAGAGCTGCTTGCCTCGCTGTGCCCAGTCTCCTGGGTTGGGATACCTGCTCTGCAGCTGGTTTGGTTGTGGCTCTGGCACCACAGCAGTGGGCACCACAGTGGGCTACTTAAAGATGCAGTTAATCGCGTTACCCTCTCTACAAAATCAGAAGCTGGTAACAAACAGTGTTTTCCCAAAGTATCTAGTTGATCCAGTGCTGTGTCTGGTAGCTGGGAGGAGGAGTCATCTCCGCAGGGCTGTCCCCGTGCGGCTGTGGGGCTGGCGGGTGAGAGCAGGCAGGA
Organism: Larus michahellis; assembly: GCF_964199755.1. Lineage (NCBI taxonomy): Eukaryota > Metazoa > Chordata > Aves > Charadriiformes > Laridae > Larus > Larus michahellis. Next base: position 19,701,406 of record NC_133906.1, read on the forward strand.
GGTGAGAGCGGAGGTCAGGATGGGGAGCCTGGGCGAGTTGTCCATCAGCAGCGGCTGTGGGTGCTGGTGGGGCCCTGGCTGAAGCTGGCGCCTTTCCGAACTGACGCTGCGCCGAAGATGCTGCTTTAGTCGTTTTTGGGGAGGAGGTGGGCTGGTCCGCGTGGAGCAGCTTCGTGAACTGCTGCTAGAACTGAAAGCACAGCTGGGTTTGAGCGAGGCTGGGGAGATGCTGCTTTGATGTTTTCCTGGTGGTGTGATCCTGCCCTGGTCTGCCCGCTCCCGCCACGTCACCCTGCAGCTCGGGACCACTGGCAGGCCCCACTTCAGCATGGCGACCTGTCTGAGGCCGCGGCTTGCTCCCTTACAGCAGCAGCGCCCTGGGGTTGCAGGGTGGCAAGTGGGCAAGTAGCGCTCTTGCGGTGCTGCGGCCGTGACTGTTATCTCTGGATTTCCCCTCTCTCGTGAGCCGGAGTCAGGTCTCTGAGGTTACGGTTGCGGCCAGGTTTGCCCCTGATTTGGGAAGGAGCCTCAGAGACCGCAGATGGGGCTGGTCGAGGACACTGGAGATGGGTTGCTGGTTGTTCACAAGTGGAAGTGGGTCTGGATGTGCCGTGTGGTCCTTGCTGCTGTGTCCCCGTGCTCCTCTCATCGGTGCGTGTTCTCTTTTTGAAGCCAATTGTCTGCGTTTTAGCAACAAATTAAATAGGAAACGAGGAGGAACAAGCTCCTCTGTGGAACAACTCGTGCCGTGGAGTTGTTGCTTGTGGAGCAGACTGGAATTGCTTGGGTGGTAGAAGAGGTAAGAAATATCCCAGAGAATTTCCCAAAATCTGAATTGATTTAAATTATTTTTTTTTAACTTCTAAGGCTGAGACTCTAGTCTTGGCACGGAAGAGTGTCTTTTGGTTTTTGTTTTTCCCCCCCCTCTGCTGAGTCAGTGGTTTGTCACATCGGTGTGGCTGAGGGCCCCGAGCGAGACCCCCTGTTTCCCAGGGGAAGATGGGTTAGAAGAGCAATCCCAGCGGTCCCCCACCCTCTGGGTTTGCAGACTGTGTGCCTTGTCTTACCGTTTTCTTGGGCAGCAGCACAGCCGGGGAGCGAAGGAAAGATGTGACAGCCTGAGGCGGTGGCACTTGCTCCCGCCTGTCCTCCTCCGGACTTTGGGAACAGAGGCAGTATGGCTCTGCGGGGCGCGATGCCCACCGGTCACAGCGTGGGTGGTGGCAGAGGACAGGGACATCGATGCTGTGGTGACGGGGCAGCATCCTGCATCCCTGTGCTGTGCGGGGGCCGTGGTCCGTGCCAGGCTGAGACCGCAGCAGGGCTTTCCCCCATCTTACAGCGTGCGCAGGGGACAGGTCTGCAGAGGCACCCACTCACTCCGCCCCCGGACAAAGGGACAGCTATCCAGAGAGGGGTTTTGCTTTGAGCTTGGATGCTTCATGATCATGTTTTCTGCTTTTTTCTTTTTTTTTTCTTTTTTTTTTTTTTATTTTAGTGGTGTGAGTGGTTGGGCATGTGTACTCCTGTGAACGCTGATCCATCCCGCAGCTCGCAAGGGCTGCGTGGTGCTGGCCACCGGCACGGCCGGAGGGAGCCCTGGCTGCTTTTGGAAAGGCTGGGGGAGGCCATCGGGCCTGTGGGGAGAGAGAGCTCCCCATCTCGCCCCTCTTCTCGGGAGGTCCCCGGCTGCTCCTTGCCGAGGCCCATCTGTGGGATGCGGGCAGTTGCAGTGGGTACAGAGCTCTGGCATGGGGTCAGGAGTGGAGGTGGAAGGTGTGTTTCAGAGGAGGCTTTGTTGCTTTGCCACGCTCATTGGGGGGGGGGGGGGGGGGGGGGGGAAGAAAAAAACTTAAAGTAATAGTCCTGCTGCTCCATTCACCTTTCTGTCCCTCTTCCTGCTGCCCCCCTCGCACCACCGGTGGTGACTTGTCACGGTAGCCCTTGGGGTCCCTCGAGTTTCGGCAGCTGCTCGTCTCGCTTAGGACTGGCCGACCGTACTGTAACAAAACGATGCGTTAACCTCAGTGTCCTGCCGCGTGTCCGTACACGTTCCGCATGGCAGCGCAGAGGGGGCCTTCCAGCTGTTAATGCCTTCCCAGTTATTTTATGAAAAGAAAAAAAAAAAAGAAAACTGTAAATGTAGCAAGCTGTGTTTGCGATGCTTATTTTCTCCTGTCTCCTCTGAGACTGGTTATGTCACTTTGTCACTGTTTTGAAATGGATGCTAGGCTCTTTCTAAGAGGGGGTTGCTACACTTGATGTTAAATGCCTCATTGACTCTTTCTTTTTTTTTTTTTTAAAAAAAAAGTTTCCAATACAGGCAATAGATGAATGACTTTTTTTTTATTATTATTATTTTTTAAGAAAATGTTCATCTCGGTGGCGTGGAGTGGGTGGCTGGAGGGCAGCGTTTCAATGAGTAGTTTACAGTTTCACTTTCTGCAGACACTTGAACATAGGACCGATGTATCTGTGACAAGCACATCCCTTGGTGGGAAGCTCCAGAGGAGCGGGGAGCGCCCTGGGTGCCAGCCAGCCCCCCCGCCATGGCTGGCAGAGCGGGCTGGGGTCACCCCCGGGGTCCCCACGCTGTCCCCCTGCGGCTCGCTCCCCAGGCGTCAGCCCTGCGCGGGGGCTGGCTCGTGCCGGCGGTGGCCCTCGTGGGAGGGTGTCCCTGGCACCGCTTGGTCCCTCCAGCCTCCCCAGTGCAGCCCCACGCCCCCTCCTCCTCTCCCAGCCTGTCCCGGTCCCCTTGGGGGATGGAAACCTTTGGATCTGCGGCTCAGAAACCCCCACTGAGCTGCGCCCCGGCGAGCGTGGCCCTCGCTGCTCGAAAAGGGGTGATGGTTCGATGTGCTGGCCCTTCTCAAACCCTGTGTGTCCCAACCTCAGCCTTCTGTTTCCCAAAACTAGAAAGTGTGTGCAACCTTCTTCAGCTGCATTTATCGTAGAGACAAACTTTAAAATGACTCATCACAGACCATGTATCACTTGGGAGGAAAATCTTGTTAATATGGCCCGCTGTACATGATCCATCTTCTGTCGATAGTACATAATCTTTGACCCATGTGCTAGGATCATCATCACATATAAAAGGAAAAGAGAAAAATGTAAAATACTTGAATGAGAGCTTGTATTATAACATTAATATTATTCAGAGTATCTGCTTTCTAGGCTGATGTGATTCATTATTCTAGTAATGCTTTAGTCCTTTGTAATTTGTGGTAATTATGCTTTTTCCTTTTTAATACAAAAAAAAATGTATAAAAATAAAAACTTCAAAAGACAATGCAGCCTGGGTTTTCTTTGCTGCTGACTTGCCCTCCCCGGGGGGCCGTGGGTGGATGAGAGGGTTCATCCCTCTGCGGTTGTGGGTGGGGGAAGAGATTTGGCTTCCGTGGGCAGAGCTGGGCTTGGCACCAGGGAAGTGCAGCGCGGGGCAGCCCTGCGTGTCCCCTCCTCGGAGGCCGTGCTTAGGACACGGGTCTAGCAATGGTGAGAGGCAGGTGGCACTTCTGTCCCTGGGCCCCAGACGGGTCTTAGAAAGATCCTGGAGAAAATTCACGGCATGTCTCGATGGGTTGTGTGGGTACTTATGGGTACGCATGAGCTATGGGTGCTTCTTGTTGGGTCCTTTCTTACGGGGTTTCACTAATCTCCACACAGCTCAGGACAGCAGCGACTCTTCTTCCCCTGGAAAGTCTCTTTCTGTAGTTTGTCATTGTACAGAGCTGCTTGAGGCACGAACCAACACCTGTTGGCGGCTGGGGAGGGAGGCTCGGCTCGGCAGGAGGAGGTGATGTACCAGGGCCTGTGCCAGAGCTCCCAGCTCGGCTTCCCTGTCCCGTGCTGGGGAAACTCGCTTTGTGTTTGTGGACAGTAGTTTGTGGAGTGGAGGTGAGGATGTGACAGCCCTTAATCCAGACCTGTACTGACCTCTCGCGTGGAGAAAAACTGGGGGAAGTCAGGCCCCTGTTGTGTGTGCAGGGCAGGTGTTTCCACAGCTGCGGCCCCGCTGACTTTCCAGGGGGTTGTGTCCTGGATCCCAGGTGTTCTGAGTCTCAGAAAAAGAGTGGCTGTAATGCCTATCGTATGTAGCTACAGTGATCTTGCCGGTGTTTCTACAGAATGCTGCTGAAAGAGGCCAAAGTGTGGCCTGTGAAAACTGAAGTGCTTTAGAACTCCCCAGGAACTCCCCAAAGCCACGTGGCCCAGAACGCATCTGCCTTACACGCAGGCAGCTCGAACCAACGAACAGCGCAAGCAATTAAGAAAATAACCCCTCTAAACTTTGTTTAAAAAATAGCTTTCTAGAGCAGGGGTTTTTTGTGGCTTAAGAAGAAAATAACAGGCAGCAAAAGTGCAGTCATCTCAAGTAGCATGATTTAAGTTCAGCTTTAGGTTTCATTATGTGTGTGAACGATAATTTGTTTCCCAATTAAAATACTATTTGGCTGAAATAATTGTTGATTGCTTTGCTTGTCGCTGGGCTCCGCAAGACCCGCGGGCTGCTGGGCTCACTCCGCCCTCTTGGGCACCTCGGGGATGCTCTCGGAGAGCGGCGTGAAGCTGAGGAGGACCCTGTGTCTCTCGTAGGCTTTGGTCTTTCTGAACGCCGTATCCGTTCCGTGCAGATAATCCAGCACTCCCAGCACTCCGTAGCACTGATTGAACCTGGAAACCAAACAGAGATTAAACATCGCTGGAAGTTACCGACGTTGCCTCACCCTTCCTATTGCCGTCTTTCAGAGCCCCGATAAGCCGTCCATGTCGCTTCTGCCACTGCACCAAGTCTAACGAAGCCTGGGTGAAGCTTCTCCTGCAACTTCCCTCTCTGGTGCCATCGTTACCCAGAAATGGCGGCACCGAACAACAGCCGTCTCTCTCTCTCTCTCTCCTTGGGGCAGCTCAGAGCTGTGGGAGCTTCTGGGCGCTTCCAGCACCGGGGCACCGGCACAGCTGTTCTGCCCAGAGAGCTCCTCAGCTCCGCAGGGATCCGCATCCTGACACGAGCCGAGCTCCGGAGGAAATGGCTGGTGACGAGAACTGGCGCCGTGGTTTGGACGTTGCCCAGCATTTGGGTGGTGACAGAACTGCATCGGCTGTTTCTGCAGGAGGGGCAAACTGTTGGAGAGAGTGTGTCTATGGATTGAGTGCGCACCTGGGAGATGGGAACGCTTGTTCCACTACTGTGGTGGGTATCCCTGAAACTCTGCTCTCGCCAGTATAGGAGGAGGCTGGGAACCTCTGCCTGGAAAGGTTAATTGCGGTTGTTTGGGCAAGGTGTTACCTGATCGGTGTCACCCAGCCCAGTGTATGGGAGAGGGACAGACAGAGAGGCTCCCTGCAAACTTATTTCAGCTGCGTGTTATGCCCTTGCTCTGTCTTTCTTCTCGATCACACGCAGCGTCTGCTAAACTTCTAGGAAGAGCCTTGCAGGGAAGCGGCTCTGACCCTGTGCTCGTGCTGGGGAAAGTCCAGGTGATGCCTGCTGCTTCAGACACTCTGCGCTTTCTTTCCTCCCATGGAATCTTAGGAAACTTGAAACCCCCAGCCGCAGCTGCGGTGTTTGTGCTTTGGAGAAAGTTTCCAAGTCAGCTGATGGAGGGGGGGAGATGGCAGGGAGGTGGCTGCGGTTGCGTGGGCTGGAGCCCTCCGAAATCCCCATCTCTCTTAAACCGCTTTGAGAACTGGGAGCGTTCCGCCGGCTGGCGGGCGAACTGCCTGGACTTCTCTGCTTGTGCGTGAGTTACACAAACCCACTCGACCCTCAGCAAGGCATTCTGCCCGTCAGCAGTGCCGGGGCGCAGGCAGGAGGGGAAGGGGAAGCCGAGCGGTGCCCAGACGCACTTGAGGTGGTGGAAGTCGTGGAACTCCGGCGACGGGAGGAAGGGCAGGTGGTAGCCGCAGTGCGAAATGCTTGTGATTACGAGAGCAAGGGACAACCACGCTGTGATTGAAACGATATGAGACCCCATGATCATCGGGCCGGTCAAGACAGGTAGCGTGTTGGAGAGCTGCAAATGAGAAGAAAACTGCCTCATTAACGAGTCCACAACAAGCAGCCGCTTCCCTAGGAGCTGAATTGTTTCACCGGGGTGATCCGTCACATTAGTGTTGTACAAACGGCATAAAGGGAAGATCCCTCTGCAAACACCTGACTAAAATTACATGATTTCATGGAAGAAATAATTTACTCTGAGCTAACTGTGTTTTAGTCACTGCAAAATAGCCACAGCCCAAGCTCCCGAAGCTTGTAGTAGAAGTCAGACGCGAGATCAAACCGGGGGTGTGAGGGCAGCGTGGTTCCAGTAAATCACCCTGGAGTCGGAGGTCTGAATTCCAGCTTCACCTCGGAATAACGCTGAAGCTGCTCGTGGGAAGCCTAGCTGTCAAAGGGCACTGGCCTGGGGACGCGAGCAGTCGAAGGCAGCGATGTGAGGATCCCGGCTGCGTCACTTCATTGCGTCCTACCAGCGGCACAACTGCCTGTCACTGCCCAGACGGAGCTTACCGCACCAGTTAGGGTCTGTTACAGCCGGGCTCTTAAATACAAAGTCATTCTGCTGCCCAAAGACTAGCAATTATGGAGACTCACGGAGCTGGTGCTATTGTGGACTATTGTGAACAGGAGATGGCACTGAAAGTGGGATCTTCTGCAGGTGGGATGCGTTTGCATGAGGAGTCTCGGCTGGAGCAGCGCTGGGGGGATGCTCCTGCAAACACCGATCCCAGCCACCAGCATGAAAATCTTGACAGAATTCTGAGTCCGTGCAGTGACCCGGACCGCGTGAGTGCCACATCTCCTGCTGAAAGCACCGTCTCTGCTCCCAGCCCTCTCTGTGCTCGAGGAAGCACCGTTCAGTCATTCCCTTATCTGTTGGAGGCTCTTAAGGCGAGTGAGACCACCACCCTTCTGCAGCTAGGCTTCGCGGCAACGCAGCTTAGCGTCCTCCTCCTAAGAAGGAAGAGTCTAAGGTACATTTGCTTTTCTTCTCTTACCACTCCTCCTCATCCCACGGAAATCACGCTCCACGCAGGAACCGGAGGGTGACCGTGGGAGAATCCACTTACCATGTGCTCTGCTGGGTGAGCGTAAATGGAGACCACGCCAATGGGGGCTGTCCATTCGTGGTGCTTCTTGTGAATGTGCTTATACAGGAGCGGGAGGTGAACGAGCCTAAGTAGAGAGAACGGAGAAATGTAGGTTTTGAGCTCCGTAAGAAGGGAACGTAGAGTAACCTAACACAGAATTTCTGGTGGGGACTTGCTCATGCCTCTTCTTTAAAATAAAGATTTTAGAGCAGCTGGGAATAAGAGTGTAGGACTCCTGCCTTCCCTCGCTGTCTTTTCTTTTCACACAGAGCTCTCAATGTATGTGTCCACTGACTGATGTCAAACAAGAGTCCAGATAAAACCCATAAACCAAAGTCCCCGAATGACTGATTTGGTCAAACCTGGGAGTACTTTTGAGGGGAAGACTCGCTTTATTATATTTTCACTGTTTTGACTTTACCTACTGGCAAGTATTAGAGGCAGAACTTTACGTTCTGTGGGCCCATAAGAAGTTGGGTTTTATGGGTTTTTTTTGTGCGCATTTGTCCAAAAGGAAAACCTACATAGCTCTGAGAATGCTGCGCTCGCTTCTCTGCAGCCTTGAAGGCTTTTTTCTTCCTTGCTTGGTGTTTTTTCCTTTAGTGTTGGTGCCGGTGCCCACACAGCCTGCAGCGTGGGGAGCCAGGCCCTGTTTCGTAGGTGCCGTACAAGTGAACGGGGGATCGCTCACGGACTTCTTAAGCGTTTTTCTTTCAAGATAAGTTGGTCTTGTTCTCCTCTTTTTGAAGACTGTTGGGTTACAGCTTTTGTGTGATGAAAGCTGCTTTGTTTTTTTCTTAGCCTCTAAGCTGCTCCACCTTTGTAATTTTACCTGGTTTTGCTTCCTAGAGTTACTAGCAGCGTTGCAGCACCAAGGCCTCGTGTTGTAAGGGTGGATTCCAGGACCTGTAAGTCTTCCCATGTAAACACAAGATCGGTGGAAGAGTGGGGATGGGGACTATTGCTGTTGCAGGAGATGGGTATAAGCTTAAAGGCGTGAGGGAAAACCAGAGAGTCCTGTTCCTGTGCTCACCTGTGTGTATAATAAAAGAGAATTTCCTCTATTAAGGTGAAGATGCTTAGCTCCACGAGAAACCAGCGGAAGGTGGGTAATTCCTTGCTGAAGGTGTTGCCCCACCATTTCATAACGGAGAACATGGGCACAAGCATGGGCAAGGAGATGAAGAACTGATTGAACAGCGCTACGTAGATGGCTTGGCGCAGTTTCTTTGTGTCCACCTGCAAAAGAGGAGTGAGGGCTTGAGGCTAAATCAGAAGCAATGTGGCTTTGAGTTGGGAGGATAAAGAGCGTGAAGATTCGTAGGCTTTTTCTGTGTTAGTTTTGGGATCGACTTTTTAACAAGCGGTCAATCCAGATCTGTTCAGTAGCCTAATTATGAGAACTGCCTTCCTCTCTGCAGTGGATATACAAGACTCAGCTTGATTCTCCTTGAATCCTATCTGGTTGCAAGAGAAAAGCCTAACAGGTTCTTCTCCCCGCTCCTCGCCTAAGAGGCCGCAGGAAGTGTTTAGCCAGCAGAAGAGGCAGAGTGAGAAATACTTACAGGATCATTCTTGCCCAGCTGAATGCGATAGCGAGTAATAAAAGCTGGCTTTCCTGTTACATCAGCCACCATAAGGACTCCATTGAAGCACCAGAAAGCAAGGCTAGGCACCAATCCAGCCCCTGTGGCGTGAGGAAAGGGCAGAGATGTGTGAATAAGTTGAGAGCTGCGGCTAAATCGGAAACAAAATACAGCGGCGTAGCATCCAGGGGACCTTGCCGGGACCCAGGTGTGCCAGGTGCGTATCCCCTGCCCAGAGATGCTTGACAATGGAACGTGGGTAAGTTCTGACGTGCAGGTAAGACCTAGGGAATGGGGAGGAGGTTAGAGAAGACAAGTGTCTCACAGGATGCAACTTGCCACAGCTGAGGTTAAGAAAGGGCTTTTCTGGGAGGTGGGGGCATCTCTGTCATGGGTGGGTTCTAAATACAAATAAGATAAGGTCGAGTTGATCCCTGGGACCTTGCAAGGTCCCTACCGAGCCTGTTCACCAGCTGTTAATCGCAGACAGAGCAGAGTTTTCTAGGTGCCACAGCAAGAGTAAAACTCACTAATTTTACTTTAATTTTCAGTAATTAGTTCTACGGAGTCATTCGGTTCTCACAGAAGCAGAGTGTATTTTCACAGGGAAGCCACAGCAAAAAGATCGAATATTTAATCTGTAGAGGGGGTGTAACGATGAACCAGTCGCGCTACCTCAGCTGTGGCTGGCTGTGAATCACGGAATCATAGAATCATTCAGGTTGGAAAAGACCCTTGGGATCATCGAGTCCAACCATCAACCCCACTCTACAAAGTTCTCCCGTACACCATATGCCCCAACACCACATCTGAACGACTCTTAAACACATCCAGGGATGGTGACTCCACCGCCTCCCTGGGCAGCCTATTCCAGTGTCTGACCACTCTTTCTGTGAAGAATTTTTTCCTGATGTCCAGCCTAAACCTACCCTGCTGCAGCTTGAAGCCATTCCCTCTTGTTCTATCGCTAATGACCTGTGAGAAGAGACCAGCACCAACCTCTCTACAATGGCCTTTCAAGTAGTTGTAGAGAGCGATGAGGTCTCCCCTCAGACTCCTCTTCCTCAAACTAAACAGTCCCAGCTCCTTCAAACCTGCACGTGCTTTTTCAGTGGGAGGATTAGTGAGTTTGAGAAGGCATGTCCACATCCCCCTTTTAGATGTAATACATAGATGGCTCCTCCCACAGCAGAGAGTTGTTAAAACTTACCAAGGAGGAATATTGTCCACTCGTCTCCCTCAAACAGGTAGTAGAACTCTAGCCATCGCGTTTGACAGAAACGGCCCAAGATGTCCCACGTATTCTGCGCGTACCTGTGGGAATAAGTGTTCTTGGTTGCCCATCTTTTCATCGCCCGCTTTTTCCCCTCCCCACAGAAAAGTTTCTCCCCAAAGCCTTTTGTTCAAACAATCTTACCAAGAAAAAGTGTTCACTAAGGCAATGAATATGAGCAGGCCTGTACCGAGGACGTAGGCAGTAATCTTCACGGCACGCCAGAGCTTCTCTTCCTGCGAGAAGAAACAGGAGTAAGCGTGTGCCGCTGTGTCCTACGCTAGCATCCTCCGTATTTGAAATGCAGGAGGTAAAGGTAGCCCTATGATGGAAACAGGTAGTCCTGTTTCACAAACTCTCTAAAGAACAAAATAACAAAGCTGTTATGGGATACTGTGTGTAATTGGGAGGGAGAGTACACACACATCCATCTGCCATGCTTACAGAGACCTGGAGCGTCACTGACATGGAATTTCTGTGGAATAACCAAAGGAGAGAAAGGACCGCTCATTTTTCCCTCTTTGTTTTTATCTGGTGTGCTTCTCGGTACCTGGAGGACTATAATATAAGGGGCTTCTGGATAACTCAGAGCAGCAGGAAAGGAAGACCCAGGGTAGGGAATGGTGCTCCATCGCAACGCCTCTCTCCCTCCCGTACGCAGTACGCTTTCTTCCCGCGGTAGTCAAGAACCGTTGTGCTCAGATGATCCGTTTAACGGCTCCAGATAATCCAGAACCGCTCCTCTCAACTTTCCTCTGCGCTTCGGAGACTGAGTCTGAAGACAGGCTCACCTGCCCAAAAGCTTGCCTTTTCCCCCCCAGGTATAACAGGTTTAATACAAGATAATACCTTTTCCTGCATAATTCACTTTGCTGTGCTTTTGGGCCACCACAGGTACAACTCTGTGCTCGTACTGAGAGTGCAGCTTGTCTGGTAGGTACCGCACGCCGTCTGTACAGAACAGCTGCACAGTAACAAAGAGCTAAAATACTCAACTTCTGAAAGGTATAAGGTTCTCTAAATCCCTGTCCTCGTACACAGAAATGTCATCGACTGAAAAAATATCCCTGTGTACAGCAAAAGGGCAGCTGTGATGTTAGCGTGACTCTTACCACCGTAAGGATTTTAACTACACAAAGCAACTGCCAGAGAGTCAGAAAATTACCGGTGAGACCTGTTGATTCCGGGAATAAGTATATTCCAAAAGCAGTATTCAATATATTTGAGCATTTAAATATTCAAAACCAAGTTGTATAGCAAATACGTGACAAACGTATAATTAACTATCTGTCTTTCAGAGTAGCCCAAGTTGGAACTGGTTCTGGAGTTCATCAATCTTAGTGTGGATTCCCTTAGGTGAATATGCATTACATTTATCTGCAGGATAAATATTTAAAAAAAACAACAGTGCAATTCTAAAATAATACAGTGTAATAACCAACTAGTGCCTTGTTCATTACTGTCCTTCCTGTTTTCTAACTGTGGTGTTGTGCTCCACAAACAGATCGGAGTAAAAATAACATGATTCATAGTTGCTGTCCTGCCTGTCTCCTGTCAGAGAGGACGAACAAGAGGGACGGCTCACTAATAAATGTTGAATGCAGGTGTGTTTAGGGTAATGCAATATAGAGGAATCCTCTCCACGTGGCTTTCAGTGCCAAGAGCTTCTTTAAGGTTCCGTAACAGCGACAGAACATTAAACATTGCCCAGGACTTGCCAGCAATATTTATCTATCCCAGGACAGAACTTTGCTCATTAGCACTGAAACTTTCCTCATTAAAACAAACAAATGTTTCTCCTATCATTTTTTTTTTTTTTTTAATCAAGTTAGCAACTGGGGAGGAAGTAATTTAAAGGACTTTTGCCCTGCAGCTTGATAGCTGTGAACCCTACGGGTTTATATTAGAAGCACTGCAATCAGTTGCCAGCGTTATCACTGGGTGTTACTGGACTACAAATGCAAGGCTGGTGGAAAGCACCTATTCCAGCTTCAGATAGTGTGTGCTGGACTCTGAAGATTTGCGCTCTTAGTAGTTTCATGCTTGCAATTGCATCCACGTTATGCCACGTGTATGCTGACAGGAGCAAGACTTTCTTAATCTTTAGACCCTGGAAGACCGTCTACATATTCTTTAGGAAAAAAGGTTCCAAAAGCTATAAAAAGCTTAGAGCTTTTTAACAGAATCGTATCTATAAAACCTGCTTTCTCCTGGGCTGAAGAAAGAACATACCAAAGAAAACTCTGATATCTCACAAGTGTCAGAATTTTTAGTCAGACCAAATAGTGTTTCAGAGTCGTTAGCATCTTCCAGCTGAAGAACTCGGAGAGTTTCAAAACCCACTAACTCCTGACACTCACCAGGCACTGTGTATGTCCCGCTTTGAGATAGGACAGAGAGCAGCTAAAGCTCGGTACTTAAGCTATTTTAACAGCCCTTTGGCTAGAAACTGTCTTGTTTTGAGGCTGTTTTTATTGCACGTGATGAAGCGATTACGTGAGTGAATCCCACACAGTGTAATTACCTGAGCTGTAGAAGGGGAGAAGTTTACATAGAAAAAAAAATCCTGCTCATCAAGTTCAAGTGCTAACACCCTGTTTCTCTTCATGCCAGCAGCTCCAGCACAGTAGTTCCCAAACTCTGATCCATGCATCATTTGAGATCTTGCCCTTGAAGGGCTTGTACAGGTTGGCAAATTCCTGAAGTGCAGAACAGGGCTGCCGCCTGCAAGGCGAAGAGTCTGGGGCACATCAGCTGGGAAGCACGTTGTTTAGCAGGACCACTTTGAGAACTGGGCCCAGTTAGACGGCACAGCTTCTGGTTACGGTGGAGTGTTGCGGCCTCTTGCCACGCAAGCAAAGGTAACGGGCCCTTCACCACTTGGTGCTGCAGCTGCAGCCCCCCCAGAAGGGAAAAAGCACTGGGAAAACGTGGCTGTGACAAGCTCCGAGTTGGGCTACAGTGATCAGAGTGTGGCTGTTTCTGTCGTTTCTCTTAGAAGGTGATTCAACACATCCAGCCTTCCACAGCACCTGCACAACGCTTCCTTCAAAAGAGGACCCTGAGTCTTTACCTGCTTCTGCTGCTCAGCCATGGCGGAACTTCCAGAGTCTCTTTTCATCTGAAATAAGAGGTGATCTCAGTAAGTGAACCTCGTGTACAGCTGGAGAGTGGAAGAACACACTGCTGACAACAGCAAATCCCCTCAACTTCGAGCTCAGTTGCAAAACTCTACAATATTTACTCTGTGTGCTCTGTCCTGCTCCCTCCTTCTTGTTGGCCATGGAGCAAAGCTGTGCTCTTGAGAAGAAAAATGCCCCCATTTCCTGACGAGTAAGTATTGTCCCAGAAGAACCAACAGGGATGACAGGGTAGCAAAGAAAAATGGGAGAGTAGCCAAAACCAAAGCTTTTCATTGTGGCATTGGTGTGCTGTGGCACGGCTGCCTCCCTTGACCTGGCCCATTGCGCTCAGTAGGAACTCCAGCCCTTCGCAGACCGCAAGCAAATGATGATACGAGACCCGGGCTCTTCCATAAAGACAGCACGCCGTTAAACTAACAAGAATGAAACCAAAAATCTGACTACAACGATGTGAGTTTGTGCCACGAAGAATGAACACAGCCCTCGCTCACGTGGCGGAGGAACTGTAAGTTACAGCATAAGAACACGGTAAGTGACAAAATCATCTTAGCTTCAAGTCCCGCTAAGGCCAATTTGAAGGTTTAAAGTCCTAAACGCACAGGTGGCCACCTCGTAATAAATCTCTATGCATTTGGCTCTGGCTTGACCATTTGTTGCCCGTTTTGGTAAAAAAAAAATAATAACGAAAGCCAGGGTTTAAGTAGCTGCTGGGGCTTCACTGCTGTCCACGGCCATGGAAAGGTCTCTGTATTTCAGGACGTGCTGTGGCTGTCCTAGGGATTGTTGTGTAGCTGGTTTTACATTGCTGTCCTCTTACCATAAATTATAATTAGCAAAAGCTAACAAAACATTCCTTAAGGTTTTCTTGGTTTCACACGGTCTTTAGGAACAAACACGTGAACTCTAACAACACGAAGGCCAGATTACTGAGGATTGCAGAGTTTAACCCATTTTGCTTTTCATACTCAGAAGAGCATTCAAGCACAGGCAGAGATTGTTACCTAAGGTAACCAAGGAAAGTACAAAGAAGGTAGAAAGGCACCTGTCTAAGGTACGAAGAAAAACAGTTGGAAAATTATTCATGAGAAAGATGATTTTCTATTACCTTTATGATGCCAGCAAGGCTCTTGGGAGTATTCCTCTTGGAATGTTTCAGAAAGGAGAAATACGCTGCCAAAAAGAAGTCCCCGTGTGAGCCAGGAGATTACACTTTAGCTTTGAAATGATAGCTTTCTGGGTACATTCTTAAAAATGCGACTCTGTTTAGTTACAAGTGTTTCCAGCTCTGTTTCCCTACGTTACGCCTTAGTATGCAGGTCCAGGGACATGAGACAGAAAAATTGGACACCTTTTCCTGATTGGGCTCCTGCTTACCCATGGACAGAAAAGGACAAGGCCAGACCAGCAAACTACGTATTTTAGTGGAAGAAACTCATGTTAAATTTTTTTGGAAAAAAAAAAAAAAAAAAATCAGTCAAAAAGTGATTTGAAACTTGAAACCATGAGCCCAAACTCCTGAGCCCCTATTTCGACACCAGGGTTGTATATACTCCTACGGGAAATGCTAACTTTGGGTAGCAGCCCTAAAAAACAATAAACAAGTTAACTTTGTCTTCCTTGGCCACAAAAAGTAGTGTGAGAAGTGCCCTAAGGTGCCATTGCTTAAAACGAGAATGTGTGAAGTCACAGCGTCCTAGGACTTCCCGTCTTTCCCCACATCTGGAGCTCCTTGCTATTGGACTTTGTGAGCTGCTGTATTCTCTGATATATCAAGTTTGCCAACTACAACTTTATTGAAAATGTATAGTTGGATTCTAACATATCTGATGAAGAATACCTATAAGTAGCAATCACAAATAACCTTCTAGCCCGGGTAGAGCAGCGTAAATAATTTGCCACAGGTCGAATTGATCTTATCTTTGTTTCCAAAAGACCTCCTGGTCACAGGGAGGCATTTTACGCTGTGTAACATGCACTACGTGTCCCTCTTGTCACACAGGTCCTGCCCGTGCAGGTGTGGTGCCCCCTGTTTCCAAGAAAACACTACTAATACTTGAAATATGTCAAGCTTGAATAATCCACTCCTTTTGGAGGCTTTGCTCCATTCCAGCATTCTTAGCAGGTTCTTCGGAGCCTTGAAGAGTTGAGTTTTGAGTATCTGCATGGAGGGAGATTCCACAGCTTTTCTGGGAAATCTATTCCAGTATCTCACTACCTTCACTGTAATTTCTTTTCCCCTCCAGTATCTGATGAGAATTGCCCTTGTTACAACTCATATCCCTGCCATTTTGCTGTGCACCTCCCTGTCTTCTCCACAGCCACCCAGTTAGGGAGCTGAGAACAGCAATATGAAATTATTCTGCTGGGACGGTGCAGTAAATAGTGCTGGCCGTGGTTTTCTGTAGTTAAATTATTCTACCCTGATGACTTCGTAGCAGAAAACACTAGATCTTAGAGAGGCAGATATAAAAGGGGTATCTCAGGTACTGTTAGCTGCCTGCTGGAAGGCTGATGCTCCAGCATGGTTCCTCCATGCAGCTGCGCTGAGTCAAACCCTGCTGCATCTCTGCATGCGAAGAGCCAGGGAGCAGAGCACAGCAGAAGATGTGACTCTGCTTTGAGTTTTTAGGAGGAGAAAAAGCCAGTGCTTGATCGAGTCTCGTATTCTTTGAATTTAGGAAAGAGTTAAAATTATAATCCCATTTCTAGCATAATCAAATTATGACAGAAGTCTTGTTTGGGCAAAAGCAAGTTCAAAACAGTACTGCCAAGTCTGCTTACCCTGCCTCTCCCCAAAGCCTCAGCACACTACCTTTACTAAGTCACATTTACAGGACAAAATTTTACACTATTTACATTAAAACAAGATAAATTTTGATGGGTTATGTTTTTCCCCAACATCTCATTACCTACAGTTTGGTTTTTTGTTTTTTTTTTTTTTTGTTGGATAATGGATTTTCTGATTCAGAATACACCAAATACATTTAAAAAGCATTCGTGTAACCATGGCTGTTTCAGCAAACAAAAAAGCCATTCAACTGTTTGGCACTGATCTCATGTTGGCGTGTTAACCAGCCCCGAATCAGTCAGTGAAGATCTCAGCTGCCTGCAGCTATTTCCAAATATTAACTAGAAATGGTGCTGTTTTAAAAAAAAAAAAAAAAGAAAGACAAAAAAAGTTCCTTTTCGGTTCTTTCAAACTCGTAAACACAAAATTTGATCCAAACCAAGTTCTCAACCCTAAGATAAAAGTAATTGTTTTTTCCAAGCAGTCTCTTGATGTTAAAGGGGAAATATACGCTAGTCAATAAAGAAGTCTAATACAGTTTTTTATTATTATTTCCACGAACTTCATCATTTGTCCAACAACTGTTCATTAAGTCACAGATCTATTTTCACTGAATTTTCCACGTCAGGTATCAGAAAAAGCAACTTTGTCTTAGTCGTGTTCTAAAATGCTCAACGTAATCTGAATACATTTTTTAATATATTTACATATATGATATATGTATATCATATTTTTTTACATTTGTTTTAAAATTTACATTATTTTTTATGTCCCATCTCTGCTGTCCCCTTACATTTCTGTTGCTCAAACCGTCCCAAGCTGAGGCCGCACAAGTGCCCGCTTCTCCTTGTATTGCACCCAGTACTGGACTGGATTGTATCCTTCTTCCGAGAGCAGGCAGCCGGTCCCGCTGCTGGCAGGGGCCGCTGAGTACCAGGGTACGCCTGCCGTGATGCACTGCCTGCCTACCACGCTTTCTCAGTTTTCCTTTTTCCCTCCTGCTTGAATCTTCCGTTGTAGACCTTAGCCTTCGCTGGAATTAACCTTTATAGCGCATAGACAGTGGAAAATAAATGTGCCTGAGAGAAAAAAGGCTGCAACTAGAGAAAGGAAAATGTAAGGACAACTTACCTGGCCACCCAAAAAGTTGCAGATCAGTCACGCTATGTGGACTTCATGTTTGGTGGATATCATACCGTGCCAAGCACTGCACAGATCTCAAGGCAACCACAGTTCCTAAAAAGGCTTACAATCGCACTTTAAACAGACACGTGCCATGGCCTTTGAATTATTTCCTCAGAGTTTTTATCATATCTTTTCAAGGTACCACCCCCCTGAACTCTGGCTGCCCATTCTTTGCTCACCTCCTGCTGATGGTAGCCTAGGAGAGGTCCTTTGTGTCTATTCAGAGCCCAGAGTTCAACTCCTCACCTTTCACTACTGCTGTGGAAACTTTATGAGGGTTTAGGCAAAGGCGAGGGGGGTGTGTTTCCAAGCAGGAGCTGGCTGTCCCCTCCCAGACAAGTCATGTGAAGCCAGTGCCGTGTCACTGTGAGTACTGGCAGTGTTCCCGGGGCATATGCACATGCTGTCACTCGGTTAAGCATTTGGAACACATCTCTGCAGGTAAGAGTTTTTCATCAAGAGTTAATGGCTGTATCTGAGAATAAAAAAGCCACCTACGCCTTAAAGATGAGTAGTTTTTACAACACGCTAACTCATGTTTTAGGCACAAAATAGCTAGTGCAACTGAATGGGTCAAAGGTGTGTTTGTTAAAAGCAGTAGGGTTTACTGTGGAATTTGGCAAAAAAACCAGCAGTCCAGTATTCATTGTGTTGCACTAAATCTCTAAGTTACACCAACACTGTTGCTACATAGCATCCTCAACCAGTTACAGGTATTGGTTCCACCTGTAAGAACAAGATGCAAATAGGTTAGCATGTGCTTGGGCTCAGTTGTCTTTAAATGTGATGTTTACAGACCATAAAGTCTGTAATTACGGTATTGCAGAGAGCAAGATGCAATTTACATTAGCATTGCTCTTTATTATGTAAATGTGGCCCCAATCTATGTTACTTACCTAATGTACGGTGCCCTATTATGAATTATGAATTCAGGGTGTTACTCACCGTAACTTTCCAGATTTATTTTTCCGCGCAAGAAAAAACAAGGAATATCACCTCTGCCTCGCACGGCCATTCACAGGTGAAGCAACACACGCCCTTGTGTGGTAAGCAGCATCTTGAGGCAGCAGCAGCTGGAGCTGCAGAGAGATCAGAAAGCATGAATAATGGCGGGGCCCCACTGTCCCTGCCTGGTTTCTTGTAGCTACCACTACATCTGTATTTTTATTAATTAACTTTTTTTCTGGAATGAGAGCATTCCCAGAACTTGTCTCCCAACCTCATGCTGTTTGTCTTCTCAATGCGGTAAACATTTGCTGTTGCTTCGTTTCAGACTGTTACTGTTTTCATTGACACTTTCTCTAACTACCCCCTAGTGGGGAACGAGTTTGTAATTCTTAGCTGTTGCTGCTAATTGTTATTTATGATAGACAGCAGACTCAAGAGGGAGGAATGTAATTCCTTTGAACTGTTTACACACGTGCAGAGGGGGAAGTGGAAATTGTTATTTCAAGAGACATGTGCCATACAAACGTTGCCCTGAGCAGATCTTTATTTGGATTTACACTTAACGCTGGGAGAATTGTTCATCCAATAGCCAAAAGCAGGTGATAAGCCAGTGAATTTCACAGATCCCAGTGTTTCTTTTTAACTGCTATTCAATTCCAACAGAAGTTACCTCTGAAATATTTACACCCAATAGGAAGAGACAGCTCAGCGTATGAGTCATAAGGATGTAAACATAATTTACCTTCTGCTGCAAGCCTGTGTCCAGCGCGGGCTGGCAGTAATCTAAAAGCTGCTTCTGTCTGTTGGCTGGCCCGTGCCCTGCACTGGCATCTTCACCACAACCCCTCCAACGTTAGTGCAATCTTCGCTGAGGCGTGCAGGAAGTCCGATTTCTTCTCAGCAGAAAGGCTTTTTGATCAGATGTTCATAAATAACTTCTTTGTTCACTCTCCACAGTTTTTGTAATAGTCACTGTTTGTTTTGCTGTTTGAAAAATACATTAGGAGGAGGAGGAAAACCATGAATTATCTTTCAGGACTGTACAAACTCACAATGATAGTTCTCTAATGTTGAAGAGGAATCTGAACCTAGCACGCCTCACCTAATCATTAATTCCTTACATTCTGAACTGTATTTCTAGCCATCTGCCAGGGCACACCTGTGCCACCACCTAGCACTGCAGCAGCGCGCTTTGGAAACATCAGTGGAGCAATGGAAGGGTTAGAAAAAGGTAAATGATGGCCTTCCTTGCCGTTATGGTTCAAAGTTGTTCAGCAGTACCTGCAGCTCAATTCATGTTTTATTTCCATAGCTAAGTTTCCTACCATTTGTGGTGCTGTTACTAAGCTCTAAAGGAAACCCACAACAGTTTCAGCAGGGCACGATCCTGGACAAGCAGCTCAAGCTGACTAATGTGAAAACACGGAGCTAAAGCCCTTCCTTACACCTTATGATGTAGAAGGTCTGCAGGCACAAACGCTTTTGCTACTGCGGTCTGAACCATGGGGAGGGCATGAGGAACTCTCCAAGAATCTGCCGGACCTGGTCACTTC
Organism: Larus michahellis; assembly: GCF_964199755.1. NCBI lineage: Eukaryota > Metazoa > Chordata > Aves > Charadriiformes > Laridae > Larus > Larus michahellis. Next base: position 19,720,980 of record NC_133906.1, read on the forward strand.
CAAATACAAGAACTATGGGACTTCTTTGAAGACCAGGGTGCCTTTTCCATCTGTTCTTCATCTTTATTAGCCATGATGAAAATTAGCCATGATTGAAAAAACAAATTCTGATCTCCTTGAGCAAAATACGTTTCCAGCTCTAACCACCAGTGCTTGTAAACATCCTTGAATAGTTTTTTTTTTAAACTACATGCAAACATGTTAAACATTGCAAGCACAATTTATCACAAGTGGTTATTTTCTGCAATATTTTTATTAAAGTAGCAAGGCACACTTATTTTCGGTGTCCTGAGAAGACTCATCCTCCCTTTTTCCCTGGATTCAGCGTACCTTCAAGCGCTGTGTTTATGAGCAAGAAAAATATGTATTTTACTCTGAACGCTTCAGGAAAACAGATAATATTCTAACCTGATACTTAGAGTGCTGTAATCCAACCTGCTATATTTACCTGTTAACAACGTATGTTTTCTTGCACAAAATCCCAAACTCAAGTGACAATGGGTAGAAAGGTCATTACTTTCTGCCAATCTGGCATATTGCATAATATACAAATTGCACAATGCAAGAGACTGCAGAGCTGAGAAGGCAAAATGGTAACTATTTATCATCCTTGAAGATAAACTTTGAATCAAAATAATGTTCTATAATGGGATGTCATAAGATGCTGACAGCATCGAGGTCACTTGATAGAGAGCAGTAGTCAGAAAAACCTTTTTTTCTGAAAGTTATGTTCCTGCTGATGTGTGAATATTAAACCTGAGACATTGAACTATGTCCGAAGTGTAATAGACACCAAGATTTCTTTTTTCCAGATTCTTTTAGCAAAATGGTAAGCAAGCAGCTGAGATTCGGTGAAAGACTCCCAAATGGTGGGCAGATAACTATTCTGCAGCAGTATCAGAACTGCAGTATTTTATAACAGATGCGACCCTGTCCAGAAGACTGGCAGTCAAAAAGGAAATACTATCTAAGCTTAATTATTAGTAGACAAGCTTCCAAATAAATTGCGTATCTGCCATCAACATCAGCCAGCAAGGCAAGTGTTGGCAGCTATGTTACACAAGAAGGTACGTTACACTGCTTTACTGGATACGAACTTCTATTCCTAATGCAATTTAAATAGCATTTCTGGAGCAGGAGAAGCCAGCCCAAACGCTTGCAGGCATAGTAGGTACTTGAATGATGACTTCTAAGTTCCTGCAGAAAGAGAACTTCCTCAACTACTGAGCTTGCTACACACTACGACGTATAAGCAACACGCGCCAGGACACCAGCAGTTTGCCCTCATGATCTTGAAAAATACACCCTCGTCCTGCTCCACAACCCTGTGTGCCCACGGCTGGGCTGCTCAGGAAAGGCCTGAGAGCCTGCGGGGAGACTTGGGCCTCGCCACAGCCCAGGCCTGATGGAGGCCGCAGCCCAAGGGTCTCTGCTGTGGCCCACTTGCCTCCCTTCCCTGAGGGAGAGGCAGCCGGTATTTCTTTTGGGGATGCTCAGCCAGGGCCCTGCTGCGGGGCTGCTGGCCACGCCGGCATGGCGGGAGCCCAGCGGGGCTGGAAGGCCTCGACGCCTCCATCCCCTCATGAAGCGGAGGGCAGCGAGCTCTCCTCTCCCTCCCCCCGCCGGCGGACTTTGGACTCTCCCGCCGCGCCCGGAGCGGGGAGCCCGGGCGAGTCCATTCGCCGCGCTGCGGGGGAGGAGGACACGAGGGCGCCTCCGCGGGCTTTGCGCAGGCGCACTGCGGGCAGAAACCCCGCGCCTGCGGGATCCGCCGCCCCTCCCTTCCCTTCCCTTCCCCTCCCCTCCGCGGGGGCGCGCGCGGCCGCGAGACAGGCGCGCGCAAGCAACGTCCTCCCCCCCGCTCCCCGCCGCGCGCCCGCGCGCGCTCCGGCGGCTTTGCCATATCTCTCGCGAGAGTGCCGAGCGGCAACCCGGAAGTCCCGCCCCTCCCCTGCCGGAGGCCCCCACCGCGCCTGCGCGCAGGCGACCGGCCCCGGCCCGGCCCCGGCTTCCGGGCAGGTAGGGTGGGGGCGGGGGCGGCGATGGGGAGCGGTGGAGCGGACGAGCGGCGGCAGCGGCGGCGGGGGGGAGCGGGGGAACGAGAGAGCGGCCGCGCCCCCAGCGCCAGCGGCGGGGCCTGGCCCGGCGGCGCGCGAGCAGGTGGGGGCGGGGTGGCCCTGGGCGCTGAGGGGACGGCGGCGGGACGGCGGCGGGACGGCGGCCCCCGCTCCCCCACCGGGGTGGGCCGCGGCCCAGGGCGGCGGGAGGGGCCCAGAGGACGCGAGGCTGTTGTCGGCGGGCCGAGGGAGCGGGGACGCCCCACCCGGTGTCGGGCCGAGCGGTGGCGGTTGAGGGGTCCCCGGGTGCCGGGTCGCGCAGGGCCCGGCCGTTGGTGGGGGCACCGGAGCCCCCGCGTGCGGAACCCGGGGGGTGGTTTTGCCGGTGTTGTTGCAGGAAGCGGTGAACGAGCGGTGATTTATGCGAGGGGCAGCACTGCTATAACCGCTGGCAGCATAAACTGAAATTCAGTATTTCCTGAATTATGTCAGGGAAGCTCGTGCCTATAAATGTCGCCTGTAAAGTGTTCTGCTGCTGTTTCTGAAAGCTGTCGTAATATTTGAAAAGTATTAAATGTGAGGGTTCCTTGCTTGTGCCTCTTATGCCCAAAGTTTCAGAGCGTATGACAGGACAAGACAGACAGGGAGAATGACTGTTTTCGTAAATAACCAAACGGTTAACTGTGCATCCACTCTTGTACCTTGAACGGATGCTCTAGATTTTTTTTTCTCATTCAGCTTGTTTACAGGAAGTTATAAAAGCAAGAAAAAACTTGGTGTAAACTTGAAATGGGCTATTTGAAAGTGAAAATGGAAGTGTGACAGATTTTGCCAGGGCATTCATTCTTATATGTAGATCTCTCTTCATATAAAGCATTATTTATTTGTTTAATGCAGCACACTGATAAGGTCGCACAGCTTGCAGTTCTACGCTGTCATCTGAATTCAGCATCAGCTGTCTTTACTCTGGTCCCTGCAAGATGCCAGCAGCCCTTGCAGAGAACAGCCAGGTGATCTGTGAAGTATGGGCGAACAATCTGGAGGAAGAGATGAGGAAAATTCGAGAGATTGTTCTAAGTTACAGCTACATTGCGATGGTAAATATTTTATACTTGACCTAATTGCCTTAGTCAGGGGATTTTGGGGGAAAGGGGAAGATGCTGATTCTTGAGCAAGGAATTATTTCCCACTGTCCCTATTCAAACCAAGCTAGAAGTTAAGTGGTGAAAAATTAGGAAACTGCTCTGTAGAAGCTGTCCAGAATTTAATACAGGTAGTGTTGAATATGGATTGAGTGAAAGATGGGGAAGAGAGAGACCACCTTAAAAACCTGAATTCATTTAATATTTACCTGTTCAGCATGTATTAGCTTATACAACAGAAAATGAAACCGGTCAGATGTACAACTGAGTGTAAATCCTCCGATTTCCACCAGTGTATTTGTCCTTTGAAAGTTTCTCCCTTTGGTTATGGAAGATGCCGTGGTGTTGTAGGACAAAAGACCTGCAAGTAACAACGAGTCAGCTGGGCTGCCTCCTTTTTAAGGGAGTCAGATGTTGATTCTTACAGAAGAAAAATATTTTGGCTGTAGGTATGATAATGTGTTCAGAAAGCTTTGTTTAAGATTACTAGAATCTCTCCCGGTTGGGCGAATCTCTTCCTGCACTTCCAAGTCTGTATCTGCTTGGCAGGAGCCAGTTAGTGACATAAATAGCTCATTTTAGTTATGATATTGTAAGTTATGCCAACTTTGCTTGGGAACACTAAACTTCAAGATATGAAAAGTCCTTAATAAAAGCGTGGCATAAAAACACGTGCCCCCCCAGAGTGTGTAGTATTTCAGTGTAGTGAATATGAGGTTTTTGTTATCATGTCAGTGGAAAATGCTTCTATTTGATCTCATTGAAAGTGTGCTTATGACCTGTTTTAATGGCTGTGCTGTAAGAGTGGACACAAAAAGATCTCGGGCAAGGGAGAAGTTTTGTCAGACACACAGCATTGTATTCTCCATGAAAGTTTTTTTGCACATGCTGTAGTCAGTATAAGTGACGCGACCTATTCTGAGAGTGAAAATAGTCTAGAATTTTGAGGTTCAGCAAAGATAGCACACTGTCACTGGCCAAGTAAAATGTTCTCTGCATAATAGATGGTTGCTCTGCTGTTAAGGTCTTTTTTTGATTGGCAGTAGTTTTCGTTATTGTAGGCATTGGCCGTTCCTCAAAACCAGTGAAGGTTATCACTATCTGTCTGGACTGTCAAATGAAGATGGTCAGAGTGCTAAATTTAACTTGCATTTAAATTCATGGAAGAACACCGAATAAATAAATAAATACCATTTTGGTAGACTTAGGGAAAATGAGAGAGTTAGTCCTTTGCGAGAGTGGGATGTTTAGATTATACAATAGTGCATGTTGGATGACTTTATAACATTTTTGTTTGGGAATAAAACAAAATGGCAGGAAAGGATACCTTCAATAAATGAATGAATACAATAGTTAACAAATTGTGTAGGGCTTTTCTAGTGTCTGACTTGAAGCAGTTTAAAATCTGTCTGAATATGGGAAAGGAGAGAAAGTAAGTGATTTTTACAGAAGAATTCACAGAACGCAGCGCTGAGACCTGCAAGCGTAGAAATGAATAGACTCCTAATAGAATGATAATAATGATTCCAAGTAAAGTAAGTGGTGAAATAAGATTTTTCGCTTCTGTCCTAGGACACAGAGTTTCCTGGAGTTGTTGTAAGGCCAATTGGTGAATTCCGCAGTTCCATAGACTATCAATATCAGCTCCTTCGGTGTAACGTTGACCTTCTGAAAATTATCCAGCTGGGCCTGACTTTCACAAATGAGAAAGGAGAATATCCTTCCGGCATCAACACCTGGCAGTTTAACTTCAAATTCAACCTTACGTGAGTCTCTTGAGCTAGGGAATAATCGCCTACTTTATTCTGCTGAAGTAATGCTTTCCTTTGTCCATATGTTCATCATCAGTGGCTGGTTCTGAGCAATAAAAAAAATCAGATTCTAGGACAGATTATGTGGGAACCTATTTTGGCATGACAGGAAGTTTGCAGTATTTCTGGAAGTCAAAGCCATGCTGAAATCGTATCCTTAATAGCCTTTCCCATGATAAATAGCCTATCCCCAATAATTGTATGTGCCTTAAACTTTTTTTTTCTGCAACAACTTTATACATTTTATATATATATAAAAATCCATCTCTTTGTGCTTAAAGTAAATGGATGTGCTGTTTTCAGAAAAAAGGAAAATACTCTTTACAGATCCATGCTAAAATATAAACTGGGATCTAAAAAAAATGTTGGTGTAATCATCACACCTGTTCAGGAGAATGAATCTTGTTAAATGGAGTGTGGCCGTTGTTCTTGTCAGCTCTACGCTGCAATATCCTGGATTACAGTTGAAACAAGGTTCATTATCCCTTCCCCTGTAATTGTAAAGACAAACTTGGCATAATTACCACTAGACCTGCCAGGAAATAAAGAGAGGGTTTGTCTGGCGAAACCACACATTTATAGGAAATCAATCAGTATTTTTATGGAACTGTCATTGGAAAACATTACAGAAATTCATAGCTAGTGCGTGCAGATCATACAGCTCTTGAACCCAAAAGGTGCAATGTTTACTTCCACAACTTTGTGAGCCTTTTAAAAGTATTGGAATCAGAGTGAAGTGGTTTTCATAGTGCAATCACTTCATTTGACTCAATTATCATAGTTGGCATGAAGTTTGCTCTGTGTGTTGTCATGTCCTTCTCTCCCTGACCCCCCCACCCACCTTAAATGAAACAAACTGGTATAGAAGTCGGGTTCCTGCTCAGCTCTCCACCAAGCATATCATCACTCATCCCCATCCACCTTCCTTAGTCAAGTATTATGCAATTTTGTTTACTCCCAGAGATGGAACCGGAGATGATGATACGGTGGTATGTGCTTGTGCTGTGAAGCGAAAGAGAAAAATGTAGACAGGAATGATGCTCAGTGCTTTAGAGCTGCATGTCATCCTACTTGGGAGACCTCCCCTTTTCTCCGTGCTTTCATCTGTGGTGCTTCTGTTCGCCTTGCAGAAGTGACATTTTTCAAAACATCACTCAGTTCTGTGGAGGTGGATTCTTTGGAATTTGTACTAGCAACAGCATTATTAACTAATTATGACTGCAGAACAGCTTGGTATGGATGTAGGAGGCTGCAATAGTGGTATTAAAACTGACTTAATTTGAATTTTCTAGAAAGACAAATGTGGAACCCAGAGATAGCCTACTTGTCACTCCAATTTTTTAAACACAGTATGGGGGGAATTTTTCTAAAATGAGCCTGACTTGTTAGTACCTTGAGTGCAAAGCTGCTTTTCTCCTTCAGGGAGGACATGTACTCTCAGGATTCCATAGACCTCCTCGCCAGCTCTGGGCTGCAGTTCCAGAAGCATGAAGAAGAAGGGATCGATACCCTGCATTTTGCCGAGTTGCTTATGACATCTGGGGTCGTCCTTAGTGACAGTGTGAAATGGCTCTCCTTCCACAGGTAGGTGATGGTCACTGACACTGTGAAGTGAGAAATCTCTTTTTGGTTGAAATACTGCTGCTTTTGTCCATGGAGACTGACACAGATTTTAAGGAGAAGAATTAGCAGCTCTGCAGTTCTTAAAACAAGCTTACAGATACAAAGGCCAAGTTTAAGAAGGAAGGACGCTTGGCACTTCATTTTGTACTAGCACTTACTGTGATCTGAATTCTGTGTATGTGTTGCTTGCAAATCCTTTCGCTGTTATAGTCTTCCTCTATAGAAGAAGTTATTAACAAGTTGAAATGTGATTTCTACACTTATTAAACTTGTGTGCGCTGTAAAGTAAGGTTTTTGTTTCTTCTTCCTTACCCTCTTGATGGTGTTCTCAACTTCCATCTTGTGTTCATGTAGAGGTAGAAATCTGCGTAGTTAAGATGTCTTTCTTGTAGTGTTTCAGGCAACTATTACAAAGCCTCTGGTCCTTGATACCATCACAAGTGAAAGGACTTGAGGGAGGAAGAGGTGGTGGCAACAGATACTTACAGGGTTTCCTGCTTTTCCATATTGCCCGTAGCTACAGAAACTTGCAGTGTTGGGAAGAAAATTATGTTCTTCCCAGTGGCTTAGCTGTTCCGCAAGAGGTTAGCGGAGGCAGCCAGGGAGCATTCAGAAGTCCTACATTGACTTAGATGATCAGGATGAATTCTGGCTCTGATCCAGAGGAGTTCTATGAATGTCAGAAAATGTTAAAGGTTGAAAGCTACAGCATAAAAAACTCTTGTGAAAAATGAGATATAGGTACCCACTAAGTATAGGTGTTTCCTGCTTATCTGGTCTCTGTGTTTTTGTTTTCAGTGGTTATGACTTTGGCTACATGGTGAAGCTGCTGACAGATTCCAGGTTACCAGAGGAGGAACATGAATTTTTCCATATCTTGAACCTTTTCTTCCCATCTATCTATGATGTAAAATACTTAATGAAGAGCTGCAAAAACCTCAAGGTACTTGTATCTCCCAGCACGTGATGGGTGGGCATCAACACTGTAAATGTAGAGCAAGAGAAGCGACAGAACTGCTGCGTATATCAAGTCTTAAAACTGGAATGTGTATAAAAGCTTGTAGTCACACATAAGTACCTATGACTAAGTTTGTATCTAATAGATAACTGCCTCCTCAGTTTTAGACTTATCAATACGTGTATTACGTAGGGGACACTGCCATAACCTTCCGGTTTGTGTATCAGTAATTTCAGAGGCTAATTATAATTCCGCATGCTTACCTTCCCTATGCAAGATGGAGTATTTCTTCTTACATGAACTATTATATGACTTGAATAACTGGTGGACACTCAGAGGGTTGAAAGTAATTTATCTACTGAATCACAGCCTTGTTTGAGGGAAGGGAGGGAAGGGTCCAGCATTTGTAACCTATGAATGTACCCACAGTCATCTCAAGTATCTGCAGGAGGAAAGCAAGATACCTAAATTTGAGGAGTATTTATGTGTTCTTAAACAATATTTACCGCTGTTTCACGCACAGCTGGTGTGTGTGTACTGCTGCAATCTGCATCAATTCATCATAGCCAGTGTTTGCCCTCATGTTTTGGAAAAGCGTGGCAATTTTGGTAAGAGATGGATCTTCCAAAACACAATCTGTTCTCATTGCAGGGTGGCCTTCAAGAAGTGGCAGATCAGCTGGATTTGCAGCGAATTGGACGACAACACCAGGCAGGATCGGACTCTCTTCTCACGGGAATGGCATTCTTCAGAATGAAAGAGGTACTGCGGTATTCCTTATGGTTCTTTTTTGTCCAGTTCCTATCCATAAATGTCACCATGCACAATGTGTTTGTTTTGGTTTTTTTTGAGCCTTGTGGCCTTCCCACTTCAAACTGCCAATAATAGGAGTTGTTGATACTGGCACAGACTTCTGTTTATTCCTCTTTTGTGTGTTTATTTTTATTCGTGTGCTTGCTGCATCTTAGAGGTGGCTGACTTCAGATGAGCTGTTTAATTAACATTGGGTGCTTCCTGATTTAGAGACACAATTAAACAATACCTGTTTCTTCACTTTTGTGTTTTGTTTTTTTTTTTTTTTTTAATCTGCAGTTGTTTTTTGAGGATACAATTGATGACGCAAAGTATTGTGGGCGGTTGTATGGCCTTGGCACAGGAGTGGCTCAGAAACAAAATGAAGATGTGGACTCGGCCCAGGAGAAAATGAGCATTTTGGCTATTATCAACAACATGCAGCCGTGATAAGCAGTACCCCTCAGCAGAACACGGTTACCATATTGGCAGCTGCTGTCCTCAGCCATTTTCCCTAATAGTGTCACAAACAACAGGCATCTACAGTATACAGCCTGCAGAAGGCCTGCAGATTTGCTGAAGAGCTGCATCTTCATTTGAAACCCAGAAGAGAGTTGACTGAATTCCTAATGCCAGCATTTGTGGTTTGCCACCTTTTTAATACCAAGGGCAAAAGACAGACCCTACTGTGTATACCTCTGTTTTTTTCCTCTTTATACTGTACAGAATCTGCAAGGAAGACTTAATGGTAGAATATTCAGTAGAGCTAAGAGTCTGGAAATCCAGCGAAAATGGACACAGACATCCACACAAATTTGCAAATTGTGCTTTATAAAGCTTATTTTAAAACTTCTGCATGTTGTGAGGGTGACTGCTTCACCTCATGTTTTGCTTATTTTATCTTTGTGTAGTCTGTGGAAATTACTCCCTTTGATCACTGCAGAGGTTTGGGAAGAGGTGCCATTAAAAATGATCCTTGCAGCTAAAAATATTCAGAGATTTGCTTTAACAACAGTGGGAATGGATATTACTGGTGCTGATTTGATCAGCTCTCCGTAGTTTCTAATTCTGTACGGTACAAGTTTGACTCATACTGAGCCTCAGCTTAGTTCTTATGGATATTAATAAACTGTTCTGGAAATAGATTGAGAGCCTAAAAGTTCACCTTTGCACGAGGACCTTTTGACGGGGGATTGGACCAATACTCTGACTTTAGTCTTCTTCAGCTTAACCTACAAATTTTATTCTTCTCCTTGCAATACAAGTAGTTCAGCAGATGGATAAATATTTGCTCCTTTTCTCCAGCCCCTAATTTTACTATATGCTTGACAACAAAACAGCTCCCTTTCTCTTCATTATAGACATCTGAAAAGTAGTTAGAGGATGGAAGAGCAACTTGGGATTCTGACTTGTTAAAAAATGAGCTATTCTATGGGTTTTTTTTCTCCAACAGCTCTGCAATGGCATTTCTTAAAAAACAAAACGAAAAACCTGAGCCTTTTGGACATGGCAAACTTTTTAAATTTAAAGACTTTGTCTTGCATTTTAAACAAGCTTAAACAATCCATTATTAGGAGTTGAGGCTTAGAGCTGCTATTTAAAATGCTTGTAAATACTACTTGTTTTTAATTTTTGTAAAATAAATATTTTTAAACCAGGCACTGTTTTGGATTTTCCATCAAGCACTAAAATTCCCGAAGTTCAAGTTTTGGAATCTGAATTTGAGCGATACATAATCAAAGGGAAGATGCTCAAGTTTCTTTCTTCTTTTATTGATTATGAAGTGCTACTGGGGTAGTTCTTAGTAAAATCTTTTGAGCTTATTGTACAGTAGCTGATGAAAGCTGAGCTTAGACTCTCATTGGGGGACTCGTATTCTCTTTCTGCTCCTCTCTCAGCACAGCCAGCACTTGGTGGAGTATTCTTTCAGTGCAGCATAGCCACTTAAAGGGATTAATCTGTTTTGCTTATCTGTCCTGTGTGAAGTTTTCCTGCTTCATCTAAACTCTAGTGGTTCTTAAGTATAGAAGGGCTGTTCGGTTAAGCACTAGCTCCCCCTCCTGGTTTCAAGTACTTTGTACAGAATTTAGCAAGTTCAAGTTCCTGCCAAGAGTTTACCAGGTTAACACATCTACAAAAGGATCTGGTTTTGGTATAACCCCTGGCTTTCACTTACTGCTCTTCAAGTTGTTCTGATGCTTTACTCGGCTCGGAGCAGGAGATTTATCAGTATAGGCTCTGCATTTGTCTGGAAGAACCTGGAACGGCTCTTGATCTAAAAAATTCCTGCCTCCTACTTTTTTTCTTAAACAATAATCATTAGTGTACTTGCCAACTTTCGAAATTCATGACTCCCCCTATCCTGCCATGATTTTTTCTGCTGCATTTAAGAACTTGCTTCTAGAAATTACTAAGAAAGATTGACGTTATGTTCGCTAAGGCTTTTGAGTCTTGTTCTTTTCTTAGGAAGAGTTGGTTTTTCTATCAAGACAGACAAAGCCTTTAGGTAACCTGCAAGACCGGTCAAAACGTTGCATGTTTAAGACTCCAGAATCCAGGATTGTTTTTGGCATTTCTAGAATAGCAGCTTTTCTAGAGAACTTGATAGTATCTCAAATTTACCATCGCTGTGGCAAAAGGCAGTTTGTTCATCCATGGATATTGCCAAAAGCAGGGACTGTCACTTTTCTTGACCTGGAGAAATCCCTTATCTCTTGCTAATAGTGCTGGAATCGAATATGAAACATCTTGCCCTCCCTTTTATGTTGTACAGGTGGCTTCAGCATGCAAAGCTAAGTCATAGCACACACTTGGTTTATCTACCAAGTCTGACTGATGTAGTATCTTTAAGACACCCCCCCGGCTTATTTTTAATGCATTTACCCTTGCTTGGTACTGATTTATATCCATCAAATTAAATGCCAGTTCCTGGTGGCAGAAGACTTTATTTAAAGGAGGGAAAAAACCTCACAATGCTTTTAAGAACAATACTAGCTTAAGGATCAGTTTGCTTACAGAAACCATTGTTTTTCTTGAGGGCAGCTACTATTCTTCCTCTGCTGAAAGACTAATAGAGCTGCTCAAAACTGCTTCTCTTACATGTAAATCCCAAGAACTTTCACTGATACAACTTCCAACAAATAAAAAAAGATAATACAAAAATCCTGTATACAGTGCGAGGCCACAACCTACTGCTTTTCAATTTTCTAACACGCTTCCTTTAGTAGTAGTAGTTTATGCCCACAAGTAAGTCTGTATATGAACCTGATTTTTTGTAGTTTTATCCAAAACGGTAATCTTCAATAACCACGGCCATCCAAACAAGCCTTCACTTGAAGAAAGAAAAGCCTTGGTGTTACGTAGCTGTAGGCAGCTCAAGGGGAGATGATCTGGTCTCAAAATGTCATGTCAAGAACCTTCTGACAGCCTTTTTGTAAATATTAGCGCTACCGTGTTTCTTAAGGAGATCCAATGCCTGTTCGTGTAGTTCAGGAGGGCACAGGGATCCGGTGTGAAGGAGAACAAGGCAGCACTCCAGCACGTCTGGGAACGGGAAGACCTGCAAAAAAAGGAACAGGAGGTACTGTCTAGTCTTTCAATTATAATTGCTCAACTACAACATATTCAGACAACCAGCTCTCTAAAGACACTGCTTTACAGTATCTTTGGAACAGACAGTCATGAGTCAGATGCGTTTTCTCCTCTTCTTCCAGCGCATCAGCTCACATTTAACCAAGTTTGCCCCCTCTTGTATAATCACCACGATTACGTTTAGTTATATTATAGGCTAGAGAACAGAGGGGATGAGACAGGCTAGGAAACTTTTTTTTTCGAACACGTGATGTGTAGTTTCTACAGTTCCTAATCTGTAAATGCTATTTTATACCTTAAATTCCTGATTTCGCTGTTTCTCAAAACTGGTTTTGCATACATAATTGTAAGTAGCAAGGGATTACTTTTAAAACGCCTGGGAAAGATTCATACAGAATATCACATTGAGTTCTCCCATGCTTTACCTACACTTTCCAGCTGCACGGAGAAAGTTATGCTTCAAACAAAAATATCATCCTCACGCCATGTGTCAGTTCTCTCTGAAAATTGCCCCAGGATCACCAAGAAAGTCACTGTTCCTTACGTTCTGTGTGAAAAGGGACTCTCTGATAAAGCTGCCCTTACAAAAAGACTGTCTTTTTTTCATAACCATGATGCTCCTTCTGAAAACTTACCTTTAAATTGTCTGGAAATTCTGCTAGTTTCTGCTTTGCTTTTAGAAGCTGCTTCGTTAGCTCAGGGAGTGTAATTGGTTCCTTTACTTCATCTTTACTGTCAAGAAAAGAGTGGGTGTCATGAGTAACTGTTTTGCTTAAATGACTGCATAGGGTCCCTCCTGTACAGGGAGCACAGGAGAGCTGGACAAGTGATACCACGCTCTAGCTCATTCTTGCCGAAGTCCCAAATAATTGTTCAACAAAGAGACAGACCTCTTGGATCACGCTTGTCCTTTTCATTATCCTCCCCTTTTCAAGCTGCCCTGTTTATTCACCGTGCCAACCCCCACTGTGTAGCAGGAAGTTATTCCGCATGAGCTTCCGTTACAAGCTTACGGACATGGTAGTTCAGCCCCAGAGAAACGCAAGACTTTTGAGATGTATGTTGAAGGGTCCGGGGGTGACAAGCTTGAGATTAGAGGCAAAACCAAGAAATTCGCTGCACAAACACACACAAAAAAGCAATGCTTTTCAATCCATTCATTCATGTTCTGAAGCTTACCAGTTCATCTGGTTGCTGTCAGAGCATGGTTTGTCCAATCCAGTCTCTGAATTCTGCTGCACGTTGCTTTCCTGGGTGATTCCATTTGTGTTTTCCTGGAGATTGTTCCTCTGCTGCTGATGCTGGCGGATCATATCTGCTAAAATCTGCTGGACCTCAGCTATATCTCTCTGGGTGTTCTGTAAAGCAGCAATCTCTTCTGAAAGAAGCACTTTGCAGCCATTCAGTTTTGGCTGACTGTCTACCAAATTCAACGAGCTACTTCTCGAGTCACTTTCTGTCTCACACCCACAAACTTCATTTGTATTGCAGAGGTTTTCATCCATCTCAACTGCAGTTTGATCAGGAGTTTCTTCAGAGGAAGACTGACCTGAAATGTAACTCTTCTCAACGGCTGTCTGCTCACTGGGATGGAGCACAGGATCCACAACAGCCTTTTGCAGGAAGAGGGATTCTTTGGGTGGGTTCCACCACAGGTCATACAGCAGTCCATAGGCCACAAAGCCCTCTAAACTTCTGCCAGCGTCCATGCTCTGGGAATCTGTGCCGTCCAGTTTGTGTCTCAGGTTATCACAGCCTAATAATGAAAAAAGAATTATAAATAGTTCACAGAGATTTCCAGAGAAAAAGACCAGATCTGGTAAATGAACAACTCTCCTGGAGACTCAAACCAGAGATTTACTCAGATGCTGGCAGAGTGGTGCAGAAAGCAGAAAAGCAAAGGCAGACACCTTTGGCATCTTTTTAAACAAAATACTCTGTTCTAGCTAGCATGAGACTGCATGTTCTCATTATCTACAACAAATTTCCGTGGTCCTGAGCTGCACATCAAGATATTCACATGATCAAGAGCCACAAAATAAATGCACTGCATACTCCGGAGAGAACGAAGGGAAGGGCCGGTTGGGGTGATTTGGAACTATGAGATGAACACAGCTTTCCAATGGCCCCATCTCCCTTACAGAACAGAACTTGCTCAGTTTCTTACATCACCTGCACCAGCTGACACTGCTGAGCTTCCTTCTACAGCCAGGAATTTTGATCACCCAACGGCCCTTGCACTAGCCAATTTCCACAGGTTTCTACATACATGGGTACGTCTTCCTCCTTCCAAACATTATTATGCCTAGTAATATCAATGGACACACAGCTGTGATTCCAAGGAAGATCCCTCTGTCAGTGCCAGGAGATACACAAGAAGAGACTTACCTTCAGGAAGGACGATACTGCAGATCTCTTGCATCAGAGTGAAATTGCCAGCATCATAACTGCGGGACACAGCCCCAAGAATACTTTTCACTGTCTCATCCCAGGTAGCGGTCCGATAGCTCAGGGCTGCAAGGGTCAGGTCATGGGAGATATGGAAAAGCACCTACAGAAAGCACCAGGGAGCACGATGAACAGTTTTACTGCAACATATGAATTACTCACAGCTTAAGACCATTGTGGAAGAGCCCAGAAGCACACGACTTCACCAAAAGCTATTTTAACAACAATGCAATTTACACAGTCTCTTTCATGCAGGAGATGGAGCACTTTTACATTACTTGTAACTGTGAAATCAGCAGCTGTGCTTGCTTGTGTCTTACTAAACAGATGAGAAGCAGGAGCACACCACAGGTCAGTGACTCACTGTGGTCACAGAGAGAAGAGCTGCAGGGGCACCAGTCTATGAACAGACCTTCTGAGCCCCAGGATATTTTAACAACAAGCAGCCCTGACTCCCCTAACAGTTCGACAGAAACCCCTCAATCACTGCTGAGCCGCCTCAGCTGTGCCAATCACTCCCACCCAGCCAGCACATCTCGATGATCTCAGTGCTCATGAGCGTGCGTCAGTTCTTACCCTGCACAGAAACAAATGGATAAACAAACTGATGGCTACGCATGCAGTCCCGGGTGCCTATCATCTACTTCTCCCAGAGTATAACCATATCCTGCAGCAGGGTGCAGACATCAGTCCCCTGGGAATGGCTGGCAAAACACCACAAAGTGGCTGCATTTTACTGCTTAGCGTGTATACACATCTAAATCCATTTACCTGCTTTGGGTGCGAGTTGCTGGTAGAAGGAGGATGCTCAATACTGCGCAGCTGCTCCCGTGCACACATGGCTTGTTCAGTGGAGTCCATGCCCAATTTGTTCTGCCACACTTCTATCACCATGTCAAAGAATGAGGCCTCTCTGTTCAGCTCCCAGCTGTGGTAACAGGGAGGCACGGGGCTCTTTCGGTCACAGGGATTTCTTTCACTAAGGCACTTGCAAAGCAGTTCGTTAAGGCAGAAAACAAGTCTTTGTCCCTATAATAATAATAATAATAAAAAAGAGAGCACTGAGCTGCTGCTAAAAGAAAAACAATCCCGTACTGACCACAGCAGGTAGACAAATTTAACAACGTCATGGCTACTAGCAGCTTGTTGGTGATAGACTGTTTCACAACTGCAGCTACCAAAGAACAATGCTGATAAGACTCGGAGACTCTCAGGTCAGAAGGAAACCTCAGAACAAGCCAAGCTAGCCTTCTGCTTCTCAGTTCGCGTGGAAACAAATTTCTGGATTAAGCCTGCAGCAGATGGACTTACAGTTAGCTCATTGGTTCCTTTAATGTAAACAGCAAATGCTTTCCTTCACTTCTTTCTTCTTATGGTCAGTATTACGTACTTAAAAAAAAATAAGAAATCCCATTCTCAACTACCTCTCATGTAACTACCAAGCACGGAACCTACGTGCCTCCCCACCGTGGGCCCTTTGCCTCTGCAAAGGCACGTGCTTTTTCATAGGGTCACTGCAATAAACTTCTAGAAAAATACTTTGAGGCAAAACCAGCTCAAAGGACTACTTGTGGACTATTAACATATGGGAAGTGGTGCAAAGTTACTCAAGTTAATCTGGAGAGAGACAACGCCGGAGAAAGCGGAAAGGAAACAACCAGACTCACAAATAAAGTTTTATGTTGCTGAAGGACTTCCTGAGCTCCCACCCAGTTCCTGGACAACAGCAGGTCTTGGGCACATCTGAGAGACAAACTTGCCGACAACTCCTCCTCTCCAGATACCAGTGCAAGCTCCGCAGCAGTTTTAAGGGATGTCACATCCCCCTTTTTTGCCAACACCTTAACTGCATCATAGGGTGAGGCGGCCCCCAAATAACTGAAAAGAGAGAAAAAGCAACTTGATTAGTACTAAAATACTACTTTTAAATTGTAATGCAACACAATAGCACAAACATACAAATGAAGAGAAACCTGTATTTTCCACAGGTTCTCAGAGCTCTCATCACTTTGCCGTACCAAAGTTTACTATAGACATATGGCACATGATCTGATGGAAAGCTACAAAGGGAAAGTCACAGAGCCTGGACTGAATCTGGTGAATCTGGACTGAAACCTCTGGTGGTGTGCATATCACACATGGCTTGGATGAGAAACAGAAATAAATAAATAGATTCAAGAGAGAAAGGTTACGTGTGGTAGTCTATCCCTACTGCGTTTCTCTGGATTTCATATGAATCCTTTCACAAATGTGAACACCTTCAAAAATGCCAAAACTGAAATCGGCATCAAGCAAAGGACACTATTCCAGACAAAATATTTCAAGTGCCATTAGTGATTCTGGCAGTCACTAATTTGAAACACTCTAGTTGGAGGAGGATAACCCAGTGATTAGGATATTAGCTAAGGCCTCAAGAAACTCAAGATGAACTGTTGCATTGCACATTTCCAGTGGAAAGGTTGGAAACATCACATAGTCTTTTCGTATACATCCTCATCTTAAGTCTTGCTAGACTAGTTTACAAAGACTTCCAGTAATGTCTATGGAAAGAGAGGGCTCTACTGTGGTATGGCATTTGGACCTTCTGCTCTGAGCTGCCCTCTGGAGCTTCTAGAGGGAGTCTACTGAGATTGAGCTCAGAAAGCACCTTAGGCAAATAATGACCAGACAAACCAGTTAATAGATTTCAGCTGCTACAAAACAAAGAACCTGCTTTGTTTCAGGCATGGAACCAATTCTGTCTTCTTCTTAGTAACACTCACCATTTGGCGGCCATGGAATAATGACCATCTTTCTCTAACAGTGCTGCCCAGCTGGTGTAGAGATCCTTCAGAATTGGATCTTCTGGACGCAACCTGGCCTTAGCAATTACAATTGCTTCCCTGATGCACAGAAGTGAAACCAGACAGAAAAGTTAATTGACTGTGTACAAGAAGTGAACCAAAATGCCAAATCTACCCCACTAGAAAACAAGAGCAAATTCTAAACATAACTATACAGCAACCTGTAAAAATGGTTCACTTTCAGGAGCTCGACAGCCTCGTACACTTTATGGATGGAGAGGAGATGGGAGGCAGCCTTCACATATTGCTCCTGAAAACACAGCTGCTTCGCAAAGGCTTCTACTGTCCAAACCCAGGCCTGATATCCAACTGCAAAAGAGAAGGCAATGTAATTGGACACAAAGTTTTAGAACTGGAAGAATTCCTGTGGGATGAGGTCATCACTGGTTTCTTCAATGTGTACCTCTTCTCTGCCTCAAATTAGTTTGTTTCTTAACAATCCTAATACAAATCACTGAGGCAATGAAACAGGGCAAAGCTAGGGCTTGAACACAACTGTAGGACTTCATTACCAGTACAATAACTTAAAAGCATATTTAAACCAACAGCAAGCCAGAAGGGCTGCTACATATTGTAAAGTACCAACTTCGGGCTTGGAAGGATAGGCCTGCTCCTTCAAGAAGTCCCAAAGGAAACCACTCTATTTCCTGCTATCCCAACCCAAGGATGCTTGTGGAAACATCCAGGTCTTTGTCATAAATAGGATATATTTTGTATTCAATTTTTGTTATCAGACAGTTAAAGAAGCAACTTCCTTCCAGTCTGGAACAATCATGAGTTTCCAATCCTGAACAATCGGAACAAAACTACTGTTGGCAGCTAATTCCATCTGCTTTTGTGTTACCAGAACATACCCATGGGCGACATTGCTACCAGCTGGTCTGTTAGCTCTCCCCTCTCAGCAGCTGCCTGGAGGACACCCTTCATATCTCCTTTCCACAACATGAGCTGCTGAAAGAGCTCTGGATGCCCATTCTCCAAGTGATGTTTTCCTGTTGGAAGCAAACACACCTCCTATCAGCGTGAGTGCAATGGCATCTTTGCTAAACTAACCTGGCAAAAGTGAGATTATTCTAGATTAAGATATCGCAGATTTGCATCTGAAAGATGTAAAAACTACTAGGGAAGAATGTCTTCTTTATACACAGACCTGCATTCTTAATCCTGTACTTTAATCCACAGTAAAGAAAATCCAAGCATTTTTTCCAATTTGATTTCTCCTTGAATGTAACAGTTGCAATGAACATATTGTCAAAGTGGATTCATTATTCCACTGACCTTCCACATCAATCATCTTGTGCAGAGAAGCCCTGTCCATGAACAGCCCCAGGTGGATGCGATCCTTCAGGTCAGGGGACACATCTTCATTATTATCTAAACCAGATAAAAAGAATGAATATGCAAGATGTGGTAAAACACTGGAAACTAGGACCTCCCAAGTCACTGTACTACTCTCTTATACTCAACTGTTGGCAAATACTTGTGTCTTCTACTTTTTTTCCTGTACAGCAGATTTAACAATTTGCAGATGAACATTTAGAACTTACATCTCTAAGTTTGATTAGAAGGACCGCGTTAGTACAGAACATTTATTCTAAATCAAACATAGCACGTTCCTTTGAATTGTCTAAGGAGCGGGACTGTGAGAATACAAACATCTCCCTCACGGCTTATTTTCCCCAGCCCATATTATACTTCTGGAGGTGAAGAACACTTTGCACGTAGGCAGAGAATTCTACCCTATCTCCACAGCACAGCCGCTCAAAACCTGTCTGAAGTGGCTACAGAGAGCTGAAACACTGCAAGAGAAGTTCGGCAAGACACCACAACTAGCCACACACTTTGATAAAGGTAAGGATTTAAAAAAAATAATGCTTAGTGGTCAAGGTGAAGTCCTTGGACATATGCTTCTGAATACTTTAGAGCTCCTACCCTCTAAGTATTTTCGTTTTAGACTAATACCTTTGGTTTTCAGACACGTAGCCAGCCTCAGACAGTCCTGATGCAATTCATCTTTTGATCTGTGATCCATGAATGTGCTGAAGGGTAGAATAGAACGAGGCTTCCTCTTCTTCAGGGAGGCATCAACAGCTGAAAAATGAGACACATTGTAGTCGCTGCTGCGCAGTTCCCAGAGTCTCCTACAGCAGATTTCTCCAATGTATTCCAAAACCCACTCTTCCTCACACAGGAAAACAAAAACCAGATGCTCAAGTGCCACATGCATCTCTGTTGTGACAACTCTGACTTTTGAATACTGATTGCTTTGCGTATTTTTCTGCCCATCGTGCCTGGAATGAAACTAGCAACTAAAATGCAGTATATTAAGCCCACATTAAACAACCACTCAATTGACCTGACAAGCAGGACAAATAAAAGAAGCAGCATCTTAAAATGTTGAAGAGATTTTAAAAGCACACTCTTCTTTCTCTGGCACTGATTTGGTGTCACATTAGGAAGGGAAGCTGCAGCCAAACAGAAGCTAGAATGAGGAACTCTGCCTTGATGCAAGACTGTTAAAAGTCCCCCCAAAATACTAACTTTGTTTCTCTTTAGGTGGATCCTTTTTCACAGCAGCGGCTTTCTGGGTCACAAAAGGCTTTGGCAAGCTGAATGAAGAATAATCATATGCAGATGAAGGTGTATCCTTGGACACTGTGGTGTTAAGTGATAAAAAAGGAAAAACAATACATGGAAAAGCCCATAGCAGAATACTTGATATATTCACATTCTATTACATTAATTTCGAAATATACAGAATCCAAGCTTTGCTTTGCCATAGAACTTAAAAGCTTTTTAGGGAAAGCAAACATTAAGAAAACATTACAGAACCGTCAGAAAGCTAAATAGGATGTCAACAGACACTAAAGGTCTACCAGTATTTTAAGATGTATCACCAGAAGGCAACACTGATCAAAAATGACATTGTTTCAAGCCAAACACAGTAACTCTGTTCATTAGGCCAGAATCTTCTTATTTAAAGACCGTTAATTCTAAACTAGTTTAGAAAATTATGAAAGGCATTCCAGAACTCTATTCTGTTCAAGTGAACTGTTTCAACAGAACCACGTTATGAGAAAATCTGCATGAAAATATTAAACTTGGTGATGCACTGAGGGCTAACCAGTCTGGGAACCATTGAACTAAGATGATTGGATTATTACCAGTCATGGAGACTTTATCAGGCAACTCTGTCTCCTGAGTTTCTTTTTCTCCTTCGTGGTCCGACACTCCATTTTCCTCTGGCAACATTTCCTTCACGCTCTCATCTCCGTTCACAGCATCACTTGGATCCTGCTTGGCTGGACTCTTTCCTATAGGCTTTTTTTTCTTCTTGGTTTTGACTTTTGGTTGCATACTTCTTTTTTTCTCCAATTCTATACTCTTTTTGCCTGTAAAAGGTTGCAGAAAAGTTACACGGATATTATCTGTTTTAGTGTATTAGCTGTCTGTCTTTCAAGATCAACATTTAGTTTCCAAATAAAACTCAATTTAAACCTAGACAGTTTATTCCTGAAGAGCTAGCAGGCAGATTTGGAATTCAGCATAAGAACTTATCATACCATTTCAATGTGGCAACCCTCTGTTTCCCAGCTCCAATGTAATTTTCAGGAAATGATCTTCTGTTTGGATATACTTACCCTGAGGAGGCCGTGTGTGCTCCTGCTTTGAGATCTGCCATTTGTGAACAGAAAAATCATCTGCTCCTGTATAAACAGAATCTGAATCCACTGGTGACCACTGGACACTCAGCAGCCGGCCCTGGTGCCCTCGATAGTTGCAGAGTGGCTCTTCCTTCATAACATCCCATACCTTATTATAAACAAGAAAGAGATCCGATTACTCAGAAAGTCTCATCTTCCCCTAATACTCTGCATTTTCTCTTCAGTTATTTGCACTTGTAGGAGTTTCTCTTTTAGGGTGTTTGCACAGGGATTTCAAATACCAACATGCAAATGGAGAAAATTTGGGGCTTCCTTTGTTTGCATCGATACATTTGCATAACTTCTTTCTTTTTTAAGGATCCAAAAGTGCCAATATGAAAACGATAATGACTGGACTTGCAAATCAACTTGCAAGTCGCAAAAACACGTGGATACGTGCCTATCGGGCATCAAGTAACCAGGAGATAGTTACCAAGGATAAACACGCAGTACTTCACCAGTTTATCTCACGAAAGCAGCATTGCTGTTTACTCAGCTTGGTTCTAAAACACTGTAGAATGGATGATTTGAAACTAAAAGAAACGCACTTCTGAGTGGCTGTGGAGCAATACCTGTGCAGTGCCATCATAGCAAGCAGATACCAATCTTCCCTCATGGTGGGGGCTCCAAGAAAGACTTGTGATTTTAGCTGTGTGCCCAGCCAGAGTTCGAAAAGGCTCTGTTATTGTCACAGGACTTTCTGAAGTGCTCTCTGAAAAAAAAAAAGAAAAGGATCAAATATGGCCAGCAAGACAGACCAGGAGTAAACCACAAGAAGATGCCAAGAATTGGAATATAATCTGCAAACCATTACCTACAACGCTTTTCAGATTATGCACATAAATAGTGGCATTGATTGAGCCTGAAGCTATCAAGTAACTCAGGTCTGGCTGGCTCCCATGCTCATGATGCCAACGAATAGCGTTAATCAGTTTATGATGTTGTTGGATAGTGCAGAGCAACTTCAAGTCTGGCGCTTGAAATATTTCAATTGACCTGGAACGTAAGAACAAAAGTGTAAGAACTCCAGCAGTCACTGAAAATGTGGGGTTTTTTTTGTTATCCTGCATGAGCAGAATTACAGAACATGAAATATAGTAACTAAATGAGTTTTTCTTTTCTTCTCAAACCCTCATTTAGTACATCAGCAAAAGTGCGTTTCAACCACGAGTGAATCCTTGAAAAATAATTTAACATAATGACGTAGATTCTTCATGCCAAGAGCAGCTAAACCAAATAACATCAAGGAACAGAGACAAACCAGGGCAACAAAAAGTACTTTTGCTTCGCTGTAGTGGTTCTTCTCAAGATCAGCACATACACCACATTAACCTGCAAATGAAACATACCCATCTTCATTGCCAAGAGCCAAGAGTTTGCCATCTGGTTTCCAGCTGATCTCTGTACGCGCAGGCAGTTTGTGCTGTAGAGAGAAGACACAACTATTACCAAAAACTCTTAAATCTCTCTCGCGTACATTCAACAGAGGAAGACTGGCAACTGGACAGAGTTGCAGTTAGCCCACAACATGAAAGTCACAAAAAGGTCCATTGCTTTTGTAGCAGTGACATAAGCTTGAGCAATTAAGAACGACTGAATGAACTGATGCAAGAACAAGTGATTATTTTTATCAGGTCAGTGAAATGTCTCAAAGGAAGTTTGTCTGGATTCCAGTAGGACTTTGATCTCCTTATGCTCCTTGGAAAGCCAATTCTATCATATTTCAAAATAAATCAAAGTTTACTTATATTATTTCTATTCTTTCTAATTCTGACAAAAGCTACTTACAATTTTACATTTAAATATCTAAAAATCATCATTTCATTGCCTGTGACATTAGTCTCAACCCCCAGTGAGTCTTCTACTCAAGGAAAAAGCCAAAACCCATCTGATACAGATCAATATAGTTTGAGTATCTCCAGTTGACTTATGGTGACTTAAAGCAACTGAAGATCTAACCCACGTCACTTATTTTGTACTTTCAACTAAGAAATGACTCATGATACTTCACTGCATACTCTCACTGCAGGTTTCAAACTTTTTATTTGTTACAGATAGATACATCATGAAGGCAAAATCAGAAACCTACGCCATCAAGACCATAGAAACTATGACATGGTTAACATGAATCCATAAAAACCCCTTAAAATCATACTCACTTTGATTGAATTAGTGTCTCGGATGACTTTGTTGATGTCATTTGCCTCTCCATTAAGCTTCCAGGGGTTGTGTTGAAAAACAATACCTTCTCCAGCACAACTATATAAAGTTACAGAGGGCTGTTCACCTTCTCCTTCTGTCCAACAGAGAAAAAAAGCTAAATATACAACGTTCTTCAGTTTTCCCAGAAGCAATCACTCACACTATAAATCAAAACATTATTTTAAAACGCTACATAGACACTTCAGTTGCCTGTGATCCAGCAGCGAGAAATTCTCACAATACAATCCTCTGAAAGGACCTCTCATTTCTACCAATAGATCTCTCCATAGCACAATCACTGCAAGCATTAAAATTCCCTTTAAAGCTTGGTCCTTAAAAAAATTCAAGCTGTGTAAGAAAAGCTAATGGAGCTGTTCTGTTTAGTTCAGCTGGTAGAAATGTACTTCTGGAGCTAAGGAACACATATGTGGTCTGACGCACTTACTGCGGGAAGCCTGTGCAGACAGTTACTGGCCTGTAATACTCTGAAGTAAGCACAGAGGTGTGGTACGCTACTCCCGACTATTTCCTGAAGCTATTAGAAGAGATTGTTTTGCTCCCTTGCAAAACTATTAACAATTCCTCAAGCAGAATGCATTCTTAGCTGTTAGAAAGGATTGCTTCCACGCAAATGGTGTTCCATTTCCTAAGAAGGGAGGGCGTACCAACTGCATGGCATCTGTGAGCTCTGCGTGGACGTTCCACTTTGTCACAAGGTGCTGGAAGACTCACCAGAAGACAGAGGAGGAGTTGGAGGCCCCCAGGCTAACGTGTACACAGTCTTCTTGTGGTAAGTACTGGAGATCTGAGGTGGCTTGTTCTTAGCACTAGGTGGGAAGATAAGGAAGCAGGGACAGTCAGATTTCAGCAAAGGGGAAAAAAATAAAAGCAAAATAATTTAAAAAAACCCCACAGACACCATGTGCTATAATATGCTAAAGAAATGGCTCAACCAAGCCTTCTTTAACTTCTCCTGTAGGACAGTACTAAAAACACAACTAAACTGTCCTGATGGCCTGCACCTGCGTGTTGCTCTTCACTCTCTGAAAATGTCTTTCTGGCTAAAGTTTTCCTTGACTGACGTCCTCCCACAGATGATCTCTGGTCATGTAATTTGAGTAAGATTACCTGAGAAACTAATTCAATCCTAGTCTTGTCTAACAGTAAAGACATCCCTCAGGAAAGACCACCCCCTACGCATGGTAATATACCAGCAGGATCTCACACTAAGGAACTGGAAAGCTCCTTTCTTACCTGCTGGAGAAGGTGTCAAATATGCCAACTTTTCCATCATCTGTTCCAAAAGCCAAGCAGCCTTCCTTAGTTGGATGCCAGGATAACTGCAAGCAAAACAGAAAGAAACCCATAATGACACAAGCTACAAACACTTTATTTCTAAGTAATAAACAAAACGTTAAAACCGATGAGCAAGCACCATCCCTTATACCCACCCCTCCAAGTACAGCCACTTGATTTGATCACTCTGCTGTGAGTATCAAAGGCTCTCCCCCTACCAGCTATTGTAGGATAAGACGAAAGGGACTAAAATCATTAAAATACTATTTGACATCTACATTATAAAATAGAAATGGAGAACACGGTAGGATGGTGAGAAAACTTTTGGTGTGAACAAGAATAACTACCATGTTTTACTGCTGCCAGCAATTTTACCAGGCAGAAGCCTCTGGCCAACCGCTGGTCAAACCCAAACTGAATACATCCATATTGGTTTTTGTGCATGTCAAACTTCCTAGCAGACCAAGGGAAACCACGGATGAAGCAAGGAAGGATCACAAAGGAGCATAAAAGTGAAAAATTAATTTAACAGCCAGTTGGACGTCAGCTGATTATCACTAGATGTAATGCAAGCATCTAAGGCTGCGAAAAGGTCTTAAAATTTGCTGCCAGATTCTCAAATGTATTGCATACCAAAAGAATCAAGTACAAAAGGAACAACTTGGCTTTATGTATTTTCAGTTGGGAAAAACCTTCTTCAGAGTGAAAAGAGAAGAGACAAGGGGAAAAAAAAGGGAATCAAAAGCACACTTACTGCTGTAACTTTGGACTTTATGCTTTGCCAGAAGGTTTTAACATCATAAATATTGTTCATGGACAAAGTATTCCACACCCGGATCATGCTATCTCCAACACCGATGGCAAGACAGCCCGTGTCCACAGGGGAGAAGGCAAGACTATAGACGAATCCCCCAAGAGAGGGCATGGTCCAGCTACAGTCAAGAGTTGATAGGTCCCAGCACTTCACCTGAAGAATATTTAAGGAACAAGGAATGGTTATATGTAGAGTGACTGGTACCACAAGGGAAAACAAAGCCAATCGAAGGGCCAAATTCAGGGCTTGACATCGTATGTGATCTGCCCCAGAGGATTACATGTCACAGACAGGGCTGCAATAGTTGGACTGTAATGGAATGGACAAAATGAGTACATTTTGATACTACAGGCGCTCTGCTGCCTGTAAAAGGCAAAAAGTGAAAAAAATAAAATAAATAGACGCTTTAGTTTGTACAAGTAAATGATTTTAAGAAGGAAAAACAGACCTTTTAAAAATGAAACATATAGGAAAAAGAGAAGGTAAACTCCCTTTATTAAATGCCATTCAAGTGCAGAATGTCATTACCATTCACTCCACCATGGTAAGAACTTGAGCTTATAAACTAACAAAAATACACACAACCTGTGCTCGTAACAAATTTTAAGCAATGATGTTATAAAATGCTGCAAGAAACCCACTTTAAGAGAAAATCTGTGGCCTTAAAAGGGGTAGGTGCACTCAGTCAAACTGTATAGGTACACCTATTTTTATGTTAATTTTATAAATGGTTCTTACATCTCTGTCCATTGAAATGGAAAAAAGGAGCTCTTTGTCTTGACGCTTCACAGAACTCAGATTGAACACAATGCGGGAGTGATTTTGTCCTTCTGAAGATCCTAGAAGAGTCCACTTGCGTTTTCCAGATTGGGTCAAATCCCAGAGCAGCAGTTCTCCTCTGCAAAATGTAAAGGGTGTACTTCATTGTTCACTTCAAAGTAGTAATATAGACTAAATATAGACTATATTACATGTGCAAGAGTAATACAGCGAGCCACGCATCCACTACATGTGCCTATACATAGACACACACACAAACACCACCTTACAAATGATACCTATAGTTAACCACGCTGAAAATTGACATGTCATTTTTCTCCCATTAGACGGGCAAACCATTACCAGTCAATATTCAGTTAGATCGTCAGACAAATTATGGGACAAGTAGTAGTTTTTTACTACTGAACTCCCATTTGAACTCCTGGCCTGTCTTCTCTCCACTTATACTGGGAAGGAAAGGGGTGTCCAAGGTTCCTACCCAGGTCTTCCTTAAGTATTAATATGCAGGTACGGAGGGTACCCAGGCTGCTGCGTGCCCTACTTACCCAAAAGAGCTGGATACAATTTCTGTGGAACGACCAGAAGGCCAGTGAACAGTCAGCCAAATGCGCTCTTTAACAGCAGGATCTACAGCTCCACCTCTTCTCTTCGTGGGTGGCAACTTCAAAGTCATTACACCTATGGAACAAAGAGGGATCACCTAGACCTAGTACATCAAAATTCTTTGAGAGATAAAGAAGTCCTGTAAATCTGAAGCTTTGAGTACGCTCCCCATGCTTTAAACTATCAAGTCAGCAAATGAAGGCCACAGTCAGAGAACTCTGCCATCGTATTGTTATTGTTTATCTCATATTATTAATCTTACTTACTTCTGCCTCGAGTATAGCTCCATATTCGTATGGTCTGATCTTTGCTTCCTGAGGCCAGGTAACAACCTTTCTTCGTGGTTGTGTCCTGTGTCAGCTCCCCATTTGGAACTTTGCCTTCCTCTGAAGGAACTATTGAATACCATTGAAGCCATGTTATTGTACTTTAAAATTCAAAGCTTTATAAAACTTAAAATATATTGATTTGTATCAGAACGTACTTTATTGAACTTTCCAGTTGCCTTTGCTTAGCTACTTACTGACTTTCTACAAGGAATTCAAGTCTCTAGAGGACGTTTACATGAACTACAAACCACTTCACAAACTATTAATCACTTCTACGTACCTTGGAGCTCATCTTGCCAAGCAGATAACCTTTCTTCACCAGGAACAGGGCACCAGGCCAGACAATGTATTTCATCGTCATGACCTCTTAGCCGATGGAGTACTTCTCTTTTCCTGCTGATATCAATTATAACCACCATGCCATCCTTGTAGCTACAAACAGAGGCTTAAATTAACAAAGAGATTCTTGGATCCTTGTGGAATAATATCTGAGCCGATTTCCAAGCTCTTCACCAGGATCGTTACCACCATTTTACAGACAGAGAAGCCAAATCACAAGCAGCAATGGGACTAACAGACTAACGGTCAATAGGACTCCAGTATAGCACTGGTGTACCTGCAGCTGCCTTTTCAAGAAGTGCAACCAGTACATTTAGCTTCAAGAATGACAGCAATTGGTTAGTAATACGGCTATCAGAAACGTAAAAAAAATCCAACAGTGGCTTTTATACAAGGAAAACTTTTCCCTTTAACACAAATGCATACTACTTTCATTCCATCCCTCCCCTTGTGTTTGTTCTCCTTCAAGATAACTCTATCATCGAGTCTAAAGGGCTTTCATGCCCTGCTCTCGTCAATAGTCTTGGGTGTCTAAAGGACTGGAATTGCAGTGGCTGACGAAAGCCTAGAAAAACTAAAAAACTCTCTTCAGATCAAGTAACCTATAATGCAAGAAACACCAGCAAAGTCTAATTAAAAAACAACAGTTTAAACAAACTTCAGAGATGCAAACCAAACCTGGACCCTTACATTGTTACGGATTTCAATGTCTTTCAGGTCTACCAAATCTAAACATTATTTCTAAATTACTGTATACCAGAACAAAAAAACAGCCACCAAACCCTCTGAAAAATAACCTTACAATTGTGTAGCAAAAATTCGCAGTAAGGCTCTTGCAGAAGAAGAATGGAAAACAAAACGTAATGAATATTTACCCAATCGCCACAAGGTTTTCATGATGAGGAGAACAAGTGAGACAAAAAATCGTCCGAGGCTCTGGAAAGAACTGCTGGCTGTCACTTCTGTTGTGCCAGTAACAAACAATTATACCTTTTTCATCACCGGATACAATCAGATCTTTCACAAGAGGTGACCAGTGCAACACTGAGATCGCGTTCTGAAGAAAAAGAATTGAATAGATTTAAAGCTGTTTTACCACCATCTAGCACAGAATAACAGGCAGAAGATAATCTGTGAGTACCCCCCAGCACCAGCCGAGTTTGTTCTAAAGCGTTTCAGTTCTTTTGGGCTTTGGCATGATGCCGATATGGTGTCCTGGGTGACAGCAACTGTTCAAATGTATGTTCTCAGTCTGTCCCGTGTGGAACAATAACTTGCTGAGAAGACTTTAAATGAGCTGGGTTAAATGGCAATGAGTATGTGCTGCGAGCATAATTGCTTACTGAGGCTTTGATGGTAACCAACAGCTTATTGAGGTGATGTAACGCCGCTGCAGACCTACGGCTAGAAAAAAAAGCTGGCCAGAAGCATTCAACGGTTTTAATTTTATCGGGTTTGAAACTCACCTTTGCTCAAGTAACATCACCCTGCCTGGCGTGCAAGACCTCCAAAAACCCACCCCACCCTCTGAGTTCATTCTGCCTCACCCTCTCTGTCCCTGCAGTGGTGGCTCCCGGCTGGGCACCCTACCTGGTTTAGGCTGTGCTCCGCCACCGGAGAAGCCCCTACCTGGTGCAGGCTGTGCTCCGCCACCGGAGCCAGGGCCTCCGTGTCCCAAATCTGGACGCTCCCATCGTCGGAGCTGCTGGCGCAGAGGCTGCTCTGCCCTGGGCACTGGCAAAACACGAATCCGGAGATCCTGTCCGTGTGCCCGATGAGTTCTCCTGCACCGACAGCAAGAGACCGCGATAGGACCACCTTCCCAAACCCGGTCCCCCCCGGGGCTCCCGCTGCCTCCCCGACCCCCGGGACTCCTCTGCCCAAGCGGCTCCCGGCAGAGGGGCGGCCCCGCTGGGCCGGGCCACCCCTATAAAAGGCCGGCGGGGGGAGGGATTGCTGCCGGCGGGCCCGTAGAATCAAGAAAGGCCGCCAGCGGGCCCGTGGTCCCCGCAGGCGCGGGTCATGCCGGTACCGTAAAACGCGGGTGCGCCGCCGCTAACATCCAGCAGGCAGACGCGGTGCCTCGCCGCGAAGCCGAAGAGGCGGCCATCGCCGCTGGTGTCGCTGCAGCGGCTGCTGTACCAGTTGGGCGAGGCGGGCAGCACCCGCACCGCCGCCATCGCCCCAGGTCGCTCCGCGCCGCCCCACGCTCCCCGCCGCGGGCGCTGCCGCCAAGCGCCGCGCACGCCGTCGCAAGCCGTCGCAAGCCGTCGCAAACAATGCACGCCACTGCGCGTGCGCCGAGAGCGCCTGCCGTCAAGCGAGGCGGGGAAGATGGCGGCGCGGTGGGCGATTAACGCGGGTAAGTCTGAGGGGACGGAGAGGAGCGCTGGTCTTGGGAGTTCTCGCCTGCTTTTTCCTCACTCACTGTGCTGCTTTCTTGCAGGGAGTGCCTGGGCGTGCAGGCTGCTCGGCTGGGCGCGGCCGGAGAGGTGAGTCTGGCTCAGCCGCGGTCCTGGTGTAGGCCTGTCCTTGCCGCGCCCTGGGCAGTGGGGCTTGGGCCGCCTCGCTCGAGGGGTCCTCGAGTCTGGAGGCTCCCCGGGTCATTGGCTCGGCCTTCTCACTGGCTTTTTGTTCTGCTCTGCCCCGGAGCTGTGGGGAACAGGTCGCTCCGTGTCTCTGTAGTGTGTTTTTGTGTACTTGGAGATTGTAGCAGGATGGAGGTGTCTCTGTTTCTTTCCTGACCCCTTTCTATTGAGCATCCAGGTTTCCTTTATGGTGCACAGTAACATAGTACCTGTTGCTCCGCTCTGCGCTCTCTCCAGTCATTGCTTTTTCTGTGGTTGCTGGTCTTTCCCCTGGGTCTAGAGGAATGGCAAAATTGTGCTGAGGGAGCACTGGCCACTGCTGACTGTATCCCTGACTTCAAAAGAAAGGCTGATGTGGATTCTCAAAGTGCAGAGCTTTGGCCTCTGCTAGAGCCTTTGGAGGTAAACTACAGAGACCTGTGTTACTAAAGGAAGAAGAAATAAGCTTGTGTTGCCTGTGCTTTGCTTACTGCCTTGCACTTGAACAGAGTTACATGCCAATTGTTTGTCTTACTCAGTTCTTCTAGCCTGTATGTCTCCCACTTGGTGCTTATGTGTGAATCTTCCTAGAAAAGTGCTTCACTTTTTTCTTTTTTTGTTCTTATTTACTTATATATAATGTACTCTTGTTTGTTGCTTGTCACTATTTTCTTTTGCTTACAATGTTTTTGTGTCTTTTTCTCCTAAAGCTGTGATAGAGTTGCTCTTCATATGAAGTTGGATTATCTTAAAATAGAGGCAATGTAAGATTCTGTAGTTTGTCTGTTAATACCAGGAAGATAACTCTTAATTCATTGCTGCTTAAGTTGTTAACCTGCAAAAATGATATTTGTTTTGTGCTTGTCAAATATTTTCCTGTATTAATAGATTATGTTATGTCTTATTAATTCTCTTGATGAGTGAAATTTTTCAATATTAAGCAAATAAACCAGTTTTGGTAAATATCTGAAAAAATAGTCCAGAATACTTAAATTTGCGTCTTATGCTACTGCCTACTGATAGGATATGGAAACTTTATGGTGTATGACACCCTCTTGAAACTAATCAATGTGTTCTGATTGCCAGTCATTTCTAAAATGCTTTACATGAAGCCATTCAAGCCTTAGTAAAACTCGCAATATTTGGTCTTGAACTCACCTGTTCCTTGTAGTTACAAGTGGCTGCCCGGTACTGCCTTTATCTAGTCAGCAGGGGGCAAAATGTAGCTTTTCTTTTTTTCTGAATCTGAGGTGAGCAAGCTGACTGAAAACTAAGGTTTTTTTGCAATCAGCTACTATTGACTTGATTGCATATTGAAAGTAGCTTGCAATATCTTTCCTTTCAAATTTCAGAATGTTTATAAACTTCTAATGCTTTGTTGATACTCAGTCCCTGTAAAAACTAGAAATTTTTGCTGCTAAAAATGTTGCTGGTAAAAGTTAAATAAGTATTGGCTGGTCTTGGAGAAGATATAAATTGTTTGTGTGGGTAATGAACTCCACCTAAGAACAAAGAGGTGACAGTGTCTTTGTGTGATGACCGAGGGACGCTTGATGTGGAATCTCATGCTATACCAATGTCATTTGTGGTCTGTGGTTTGCTTTAGGAAGCCTGAGGTTTCTTGTTGAATTAAAAAGCCCTTTCAATGTAAACTATAGAGGACTTAAACAGTTTTATTTTGTAAGCGTCAAATGTGTTGATTCTCTTTATCAAGACAAGTAAGTTCACAATTTTCCTCATAAACTGGACAAAGAACTCATGTTCAGCAGCAAAGACTGTGGTCTTGTCTTGCAGGTGGCTAGCATCTGGTAGCCTTTTTCCTCTGTCATGCATCCACACCAGCACATCTCTGGAGAAATTTGGGAAGTGGGAGAAAAAGAACAGGATTGTTTACCCTCCGCAGCTGCCTGGAGAACCTCGCAGACCAGCTGTAAGGATACACCTGTGAATTTCCTTACCTGTTTATGTTTATCAGTTTCCAAACAGAGTGTCACTCTCTTGGTGGCTCCACGAAACACTAGTTTGATAGCTTATTCATTTGTTATTTAAGATTTTAGTCAGTTTGGCATATCTACATTGTAAAAGTTAACATCACTTTGAATGTTTTCCTTTTCTGAATTATATTGGAGCTTCAAGTTGCTTGCAGCTGATCACCTGACTAATGTGTGATGCCAACTGCAGAGGTACTGCCCTCTCTTTGTAGAAGTCTCTGAACTACAAGAAGGTAGAAGTTACTAAGGATGTATCATTATACAGTCTTTCTGTTTTTACTGACAGTAAATAACTAGAGAAGAATGTGATTGTATTGTTGCTTCTGTGCACAAAGTTACAAGTGTAACTTTCCTTGAGTAGTGGAACTAGTGGTGCCTGTTTTGATGTAGGCACGATAGAGTGCAGGCTCTTTTCACTTCTTAATTTCCCTGTGTTACAGATTCTCTGAGGTCTGATCATGTGTTGCCTTTTGCTGTGGCCTCCCCTTAATGAAGCTATTCAGAGATTGTTTTCTGTCATAGTCATTGATTGAAATGTTTACTATGGACTGAGGGGTTCTAGTTAGGTGGGGAGGGACACGCAAGTCGTATCTGGCATGTGATTGCAGGAGGTTTGGTATGTTTGGTTTTTTCCTTAGGAAGCATTTTATACTCTACTAAGTTGTTTCTTTGGTTTGTGGCACAATAACTTGTGTTTTACTAAACTATAAACTGAAGCAAAGAATCTAAAATCCTTTTGTTAACTTGTATGCCCTGTGTAGGGCCGCCTGCTGGCCATTCAAGACAGCTTTTGGAAAAGTCATCATAAGTAACATGGTCGATTTTTAAAATGCAGTCATAACAGATTAGTTTTTGATAACAGCAGGTTTATGCCTATTTCTCTGTATCCTCTCTTATTGATCACTTTATAACTAGGAAGTACAGTTAAATGTGAACAGAAAAAAGCAACTTAATGGAAGTCACACATGAAAACTAAATGTTGTGTATTTGGTCACTGAAGGGACTAATAGGTGATGCTTGCTCTACACCGCAGCCTGGGAGAATTTTATGTGAATTCTTCAGTATTTCCTCACTCTGAAGAACTGATACTTTGGAATTCCATTTTTGTAATTGTTCTTCACTAGGAATTAATATGTTGTGGCCTCTGTTAGGCATACTGCTCACTGAAGTGTCTGCATCTCGAATGAACAGGGGTTTTTTGGGCATGTGCTTTTGTGGGCAATGAACGTTTATCGCTTCTGTGAACATTATGGCCTAGGATGTAGAAATGTATGCTGTGTACTGTGCTCACTAATGCGATGTATGTGAAGATGCAGTTATTGACCAACTTGCTTATTAAATCATTTTTTTACCTGTTCGTAAAGAATGGCATCGCTTTCAAATTTGTATTGATGTTAAATTTTACTAGCTAGTTTTGGTTCCTATTGGTATAGTGATAATGTTAAATGGGTCTTTGGAGACAGCTCTTCATGCCAATCAAACTTGAAACCATCTTCACTTCTGAAGAGCTAATTAAGTTCACTTTGGTAATATTGTTTAGTTGCTATCCCAGTAAGTTGACAGCGGAGTAATGTTTTTATGACTAAATGGCATGTCAGTCTTAGACTGCTTCAAAAGGTGGGAGGAGGAAAGGAAAAGATGATGAAAAATATTCTGATGATTCTTTTCAGGGACTTCTGTTTATAAACTAATTCTCATATGGTTAGATTAAAATTTTCTGTACGCTAGCTACTCTTCTTAATGCTTTCAGTTTCAAATGTCAAAGGTATTGTCTGATTTGGTATGTTCGTGGTATAGTAGGGGGAATCTTACTTTTTTTATTCCTAGTAAGAAAACAGATTGTGGAGCAGACGTGTCTGCTCCATGCTTGTTTTCACAGCAAAATTACTGATCCACTAACTTTGTTTTGCACCTAGGAAATATATCACTGCCGGAGGGAAATAAAATATAGCAAAGATAAGATGTGGTATTTGGCAAAACTGGTAAGCAAGAAGTACTTTGTACTGTATTTGTTAGAACACAGAATTTAATTGCTGTATTTGCCTTAACAGCTTAGTTCAATCACAGTCTAATCAGCATTTTTGTAATGGAGTCCTGGGGAAGAGCGTGCATCTGTGCAGGCAAACAGTTGTTTGTAGTTTGGTTTAGCTGCTTTATCCTAGTACGCTCTCGAATGTGTACCCAGGATCATATGCAGATTATGCTCTGTGGAAGAATTTTCACGTTGGGTTCTGCCTAGTAGTAGATCGCAAGGGGAACTTGGAAGGATAGTAAAGGGCTGTTCTTATCTTTAAAAAAAATAAATTAAAAAAAATTTGAATATTTTATTAAGATTTACTCAATATTTAGCTCAGAATTTCTGTATGTAAGATATTACATTGAAGAAATGGTAATTAAGGAAATAAGTCTTTTGATTTGCTCTTTATAATGGGGAAAAAATTTAAATACTGTCTTCTGAATAAGAAAAGGAAAGTATTTGCAATTGCAGAAGTAACTTTAACACTTTGGTTGCAGATAAAAGGAATGTCCATTGATCAGGCTCTTGCTCAGTTGGAATTCAGTGATAAAAAGGGAGCAAAGGTGATCAAAGAGGTATGTAATATTATTCTTTAACACTCCTAGTTTCAAGAAAAATTTAAAATTAGAAACATCCCCAGACTTCTGGTGATAGGTATTATATCTGTGTTTTTCTATGTTTCTATTAAGCCTGTTGGGACCACATTCAAACAACGTATTTTTGTAGCAGTCGTGTAATGTTGGGACTTAAGAATATGCAGAGGTCACTTGTATTGGCTCTTTTAACTTGTAATGATAATAAATTACATAGGGGTGCCCTCTCTAACAATGTTTGGTGTTAAGTTCATCGTAAATAATGTAGAACCCTTGTCTCTAACGGCTGCTACATCTATGTGCTTTGACTCTTAAAATTGTAAGAGATGAAGGATATCACCAGGGAAAGGACTGATTTTTGTAAAGGCATGAAAGCTTTTCATACGCTGTGGTTAGGAGTCTCAAATTACTTATTTTCTTGTCTGAGGCATTGATTTCTGGCATAATAATGACAAAGTATCCTGTATTAGCTGAAAATACTGAATGGCCTAAGTTCCTTTTGCCCCCCTTGGAATTTGTTTGTAGTCTGGTGTCTAATTAGACAAAGGTCCATGGATGGAAGGCTGACAAATGCTGGTGGGAACCATCTTTTCCACTCCCTTTCTT
This sequence comes from Larus michahellis, assembly GCF_964199755.1. Taxonomy (NCBI): domain Eukaryota; kingdom Metazoa; phylum Chordata; class Aves; order Charadriiformes; family Laridae; genus Larus; species Larus michahellis. The sequence goes on from NC_133906.1 coordinate 19,756,086, forward strand.
CCCCAAAAATGTAATAAAGTTGTCCTGACACTTTTTCAGTCTGCATGCAAAGCGCATACTTACATAAAAGATGTTTGTTGTTTAATAATTTTGATCTCTATAGGATACTTTTTCTGTAACTGAGTCAAACTTACAATTTCTTTCGTGTTATCTAGAGATAAGAAATAGCATTGCTTAAATTCATACTCAGTATTCCCTTTTCTTTCCTTTTGTTACAGGTTCTGTTAGAAGCTCAGGAAATGGCAGTAAGAAATCACAATGTGGAATTCAAATCAAATTTACATATAGGTACTTTTTTTTCTTATTTCAGTGCAGAAATATGTCATTGTAGCCTACAAAAAAGTTTTAACCTTAGTAAGGTTTTGTTGCTTCAAATGGGCAGAAGTGAGTAGAGGATAGTTTCTAGTGAAACTGTCTTTACCAAAACATAAAAGGTATGTGCTTCTGACTTGCAGCACAACTGAATTTAGTGTGGTTGTTGAGCCTTCAGCCATCAGTTTGTTACAGTTGATGTCTGACTGGTGGTCGTCTGGAATCTGCTGGGTACATTGTTTTTAAGGTGCCTTCATCTGAAAGTGAAATTTCTGCTCCCCATGTGAACAGAAAGTCCTGAGGGGGAAGATGCTTGACATGATTATGAGAGACTAGACAACAAGAAGCAAACTGTTACTACTTTCTAATGTTGCCAGTGAACATAGCCACAGACAAAGCTTCCAGCATCTAATATTACTAGCTTTGCAGGATCGGAGTCTAAACTTCTGTTAAAAACAGTATAAAAGTAAGTGAATACTGACAGACTTCTTAAAAAGGCTTTGTTATAGATGATTACAGGATAAGCTTGTAATAACTACAGCACTTTCTTGCCTAGAGAAATGTTTACTTGTGGGTGTTTTTAGGCTCAAAGAAAAAAGAATCCCATTTTGACAAATATGGTAAAAATGTTATTAAGTTGACCTCATAAGTTTAAAGTAACCTGGATTTGTAGAGCAGATCTGATTAGAATTCATTGGAGCCTTCCAGGCCTCTGCCATAAGAAGGTTTATCTGCTAGTGCAGGACTGGATGCGTAGATAATGAAAATACCTATGATGAATCCAATAAAGGGAGAAAGGAGGCAAAATGAAGTCTGTAAGACTTTTACAGGAATTCGTGAGACAAGGTACTAAAAAGCAATGGAATTAATACCACCTTCAGAAGAGCTGTATAATCTAGTAAGCGCCCAGCATAGCTTCCTTTGGATTTGTCCTTTACTATATATTTGTATTTGCATGCATGCTTTCTCAGTTCACCTTTTCGGTGCTCCTGAAGAGTGTTAATTCAACTCACGGGTCTCTCTATAACAGTAATCTGCCAAATGTAGTAGAAGAAAAATGCAGGGGAGAATCCTGAATAGAATTAAGTTTTCATATGCAGTCATGAAGAATACACTGGCAAGAGAGTATTTCAGTTGCAGATGCCTAGTAGTTTATTCTTGACTGAATAGTCTTCTCTCTCCCCCCACCTTTTTCCTTCAGCTGAGTCACTGACGGGCAGAGGCCGCTATGTGAAGCGGATTCGTTACCATGGCAAAGGCATGTTTGGCATCATGAAAATCGTCAGGTGCCATTACTTTGTGAAGTTGGTGGAAGGTCCTCCTCCTCCTCCAGAGCCACCAAGGACTGGTTTTGACCAAGCAAAAGAATATGTGCAGCAGCTGCGAAGTAGAACCATTATTAATACACTGTGACAAACTTCTGTGACTGTATAGGTGTTTCTTGTTTGATGATGTAAATACATGAAAGAATAATTAAAATCATGTTTTAGTTATATCTTTGGTGCTGCTGGAGCTGGATGATGCAAGAATGATCGTAGGCTTTTTTTCTTAATTGTCAAGCCATAGGTATGGAAAAATCTTGGAAAAGCAGCAACTCTTTCTGAGTTATATGGACCACAGCATTCAAGCTCTACCCTGGACTATCAAATCTGGAATGTACAGTGCTATTACAAAGCTTGTAAGGAACTGTGGTTGTCCTCATTCATGCAGCTGTTTGTTATGTATGGTTGGGTCTTTTATTGTGAAAATACATGCTTGACAGTCACCTTGTAAGATCAAGACTTGGACTAAAATTACTAAAATTTGACACGTTGAAGTAGCTACAACAGTGGAACAAAACAAGTAACAATAATAGTTGAGTTTATCAGGCAACAGTTTATGGTTTCTTTATCTGGGCTGTAATGCTCTTGCCTTACAGTCTCTGTTGTGCATCTTAAGAATTGTGTGTGGGAGCGGGGTATAAAAAAAAACCAAACAAATGTTTGAAGTTCAGGTTTAAACAGAGTCGGTAGGTGGCAATGTTTAGTTTGTCAGAGAGGGGAGGTGGCAGTGAAAACTTGCAGCATGTTGAAACTGTTCTTGATTCTGACCAGGGCATTAATAGTCTGGTATGTGCATGGAGTTCAGGCTGTTCTCTGGGAAACTCAGTATGGGTAACAGGCACAATGTGGAGAAAAGCTTGTCTTGGTGAAGAGCAAACTAATTATTCTGCACTGTCTGGAAACAAATTGCTTTTGTAACATTGAGGTGAGTAAAATGCTCTGTGGATTTAATATGGAATGGCTTGTTACATATACAAATCAGGCTTTCAGTTCTCTGAAAATAATTCAATTTTTATCATTCTTTGCTGAAGAGGAAAAGACTGAGGTCAGTAGGGGGAATCTCATTTCACCCAGTCAAACTTTCAAGTCAGATGGCCAGAGATCATGAACATCAGCATAAAAAGAGAATGAGTAGTTGCTTGTTTATGCAAATGTCTGATATTTAGACCTTTCTTTTCCATTCTGGGAACATTAGAATGGGAGATTAGATTGCATAGCTCACTTGGGTCTTTTTACCACACCAACTAGTGGTAGCCTTTGTTACATGTATTTACTTTGATCAGTTCTTGAATGATGGCGAAGGGACAGTTCCTATAAGGAAACAAATTATCTTTGTTGTCGTAATGAAGGTGGCATATGGTTGTTTCTTTTGGCTACCAAAGAAAGGGTCTCATGGTGTTAAAGGATTGTGAAGTTATGCAAGAAGTACACTTTTTTTTTTCCTGCAATGCACTTAACAGATGTATTACTTGCTTTAAAGCCACAATTTAGTAACTTTTGTCTGAAAAATATGTTCCTGATAAAACTCTCTATCTCTGTAGTCCCTGATGTGCGTTTGAAGAAATGTTTCTGGTGTACTATGATAAACACTGTGCTTTGCTCTGCCAGCTGCTGTTTAAACTCTTCTGTCATAATGAATCTTTTACAAGTTGTAGCAAACTTGAGTGACTTAATCTTTTGTGGGTCAGTGATCTGGGAGAAGACTATAGAATTGCAAAATAATCCAAGCTTAATAAGCACTTGTCATCTAAGCATGTAAAAGCTGGCTGCTAGATATTTTATTCCAATACCTGTTTCTCCTGCATGCTGTAGATCTTGCTTTGGATCCCTTGGTTGTATCCTTATAGATACTGTTGCTCTAGTTATGAATCTGCAGATGGGGAGAGAAGTGAGAATGTGACTGATGTCTTTTCTAGCTGGTTCACGATGCAGCAGGTGGCCCTGATACTCCTTTAAACAAACAGACCTCGGTTTTTAAAATTTTTCAGTCAAAAAGCAAGGTTGTTGCTTGTCATTCTTGTTTTCTTTCTCAAAACAATAAATGAGAAGACTTTTTTGGACATGTTTTTTCAGCACTCCTTTTTTTCCTTAGTACCCTTTTCTGCCTTCATAAAGATGCGTAACCCATACTGGATCCTTGCAGTGTTAGCTGAGGAAGCTCCACAGCTGTGTCTGTAACAGTACAATGATGGGAGATTTGGTGAGATGAGGGGCTTGAATTGGCTTGGTCCCTGCCTTCCACTGGGGGGATGGCAAGCAGCTGATGTGGTTTCTGAGGTAGCAGCATCAGAACATTGGTATGGGAACCTGCGTGAACCTGTTTAAAATTCAGTAAGAGCTAGTGATAAATCTTTATACTGTCAGGTTCTATACATAAAAAAAATTTGGGGGTTTTGATTCTACTGTGCTTTCTTCATAATCAGTACATCTGCACTTCAGTTAGATATTTGATACACATTCAGACAGGAAATTCCATGCTAACTGCAACAAGTCTTTAGCAGAAGAAGATCATTTATTACTGTGACCTCCAATAAAAGAACATTCTTAAATGAGCCATCACCAGAAGGGAGGGGGAGGAGAGGCACCTAGGCCTCTACTTGATGCTAATTTTATTAGTAACATCTGGGGGCACTGTAAACTCACCACTTGTGTATGTATGTGCTGATGTTACAGAAACTGGAGAAGGAGCAAGTATGCGTGAAGGTGTAGCAAGGCTTCAGGGAAATCTGAAGAGAGCAGAACTGTGAGCTGTGCTCAGCAATGTGAGATTTAATTGAGGAAAGCTTAAAAACCTGCTGTTGGGCTTGTTCATAAACATTTTAAAGTATCCAGTGAGAAAGTCAATGTACTTTTGTTAGACAGCCTGGTGTCTTTGGGTGTGGGTTTTTTTCCCCTTTTTAAAACTCTTGGGCAGTTATTGAGGAGATGGTTCATCAAAGGTAGAATAAGGAAAGACTCATGAATATAGTTATGAAGTGATCATCAGCCTCTTTAAAAACATGGAAGATAAATGTGAGTGTGACAGACAACGACTGGACAGTTAGGGACCTCTGGTTCTGGTCAGGTCTGTATGGGGAAATTGCTGTTGTGAAGTGCACTGCATTAGGGCTCGGGTGGCACCTGGGCACAGTGTGGCATGTTCTCCCCAGCGCTTCAGCTGCGGTGTTGTACCTGGCGTGAACTTGACTAGACCAAGCCATGCAGTGCAACTCTTCTGATTACCCCTGTTAGCACAAATGGGAGGTGTACAATAGTGTGGCCACCTCTGCGTTGTGGAGTTGCTTGGGAAATCCTTCAATCACTGGAGTGAAGGAACAATAGAAATCCATGTTTGCTTTCTGCCAGTCCCTATGAAAATCCGCTGCTGGAAAGTCATTTGCAAACAGAATTCTCCTTTAAATAGAAAGAAGGTTACTCCTAATATCATCAATGAACCATAGAAACAAAGTGTGACGTTCTTCACTGTATGAGCTATGGTCCTGCTGAAAAAGCCAATTCCTAGCTTTTCAAAGAACAAGCCTTTATTGCTGAATGACATCTATCCAGTTGCACTTCAGCCATGTAATTTAAAATAATTGCTAATTAAACAAAATAAGAGACTGTAATAGCAATAATACTCACACAAGTTACTGTTTACTGGAACCTTACATAGGGAAAATAACTTGAAAGGAGGGGAAAGTTTCAGCAACTGACTGTTGAGTACTCAGACTGAAGTAAGGAACAGATACCTCTTGGGAGTAGTCAGTAAATGCAGAGCTGATTTTGTATTTGCTCTATAACATCAACACTCTCGTTTCAAGGAAGTTATACACTAATACAGAGGGCAGGCTGCCATTGAAGAGGACGAGCCAAGGAGAGTGTAACCTTACATTGGGCAAATTAGGCATCCACCTCAGTATTAGCTGAGGAAATGAATCTGAAAGTCTACATAATACACTTGAACAGGGTCTTCTTGAAACTAAAGGCAACACGTGGGGCAGAGAATCTGAATAACTGCTGCATCTGTGGGTGCTGCTTCTGTGTATTGCACAGTAGTACAGCCATTAAGTTTTGTGTGGTAAAATGAATTTGTCATATATGAACCTAGATTCACTCTCTTTTTCTTTTCTCCAAAAATAATGAAATGGAGGCTTAAACCATATTTGTATTTATGTGATACCTTTATTTTAAATTAGCTTGGAGTTGGGATCATTGTCAATAGTGCATCAGGTCACCCGTGTCTCTGTCTACCAATACTGGAAATGCAGCCACCTCTCTGGTAGCCTGTACTAGCGCTACGCTACTCTCCTTGCGAAAACTTCTTGCAAAGCCCAGCCTGAGCCTCCCAAGCCGTACTCTGTTGTCTTTGTCCTTTCTTCTATTGCCTGGTGCTACCGAGAAGTGGTTGACTCTATCACATTGTAACTCTCCCGTTGCTGTCAGATCACCCAGCTAACCACCTTCTTGGCAGGATGAACAAGCCCAGCTTCAACCTGTCCTCATAAATCTAGTTCTGTAGCCCTTGTGCTGTATCTCCAGTTTCCCCATCTCTGTTGCAGTGGTGGACTTAAAAACAGACTCAGTGTTCCAGCTACAGCTTCACCAGTACCGATGAGAGGGAGATAAAAGCATGGCCAGCAGACCAAGGGAAGTTAATGGAGCCAAATATACAGTTTGCTGTATCTGTGGTGAGAGCACATTGTTGACTCACATTCAGCCTGATGTTCATGCAACTCCCGGGTCCTTTTCAGGTCACTTACCAGAATTGCAGTAAGTACTGGTGGCCCCTGTGTTCCAGCTCTCTGTATACACTAGTGAGGACTTCTTTACCTCTAGGAAATTGTTCTGTTGGTGATCATTTTATTTCCTAATAGAAAAGTTGCAAAACAGTTTTCTGGCTTCTGTTGTTAATCAAACTCTTAGGCTAGCTAAGAGTGGAGTAAAGGCGTTTGTACATATTGTTGTGGTAAACTCCATCAATGTATGCAGCTAATAAGTGGTGAGATGTGTCTACATCCCTGCTATTGATTATCTCCTTCAGAGTAAGACAAACATAGGTCCTTACTGTATGCTGGCCATGTAAAACCGTAATTAAATGAAAACAGCGTGGACCATGAGGTGCACTGCACTGGGCCATTAAAGGATTGCTGTTCAAAACCATCTCTTCTAGATGCCCCTGATTCCTTGCCTTCTTTTTTCCTCACTTAAAATTCCCAATAGTGCGTTAAGATGAACTCAGTAGTTAGTAAATTTTCCCGTGTAGTTTACAAGCTCAAGGTTATGGGCCAGAACAAGTAGTGTCATGCTATAAATCAGGTGTAATGGAACAGCTTGAGAGAGCGCACAGAAGTCCTGCTTCCCCTCACACAGTGTGCGTCCTAAAACTCTGAAGGTAGAGTTGGCAAAAACCCAGAAAGCCCCACAAATGGCTGATTAAATCATTAATAACGAGCCTCGTACCGCTACCCTCTCTCTTCTGGAGTATGAATTCCCTGAATCATTCCAGTACAGCAAGGTGTCCTGGAAAATTCTTAAAAGGGCTGCGGATAGAAAAGACAAGTTTTCAGCAGAAGGGGGATGTAGCTGATGCCTACTGTGGTGCAGAATGGGGGTGGGACTTCTGTCTTGTGGTAGTTCTTCCAGCAACTAAATGCCTTTTGTCAATTTGCCGTATCATAATTTACGTGGCTTTAGCTTTCAGCTATTCCTTATGGTTCTGATTCTCTCCACTGGCTTAAAAAGTCCTTTTCTATTTCTTTCAGGCCTGAAATACATCACTAGTTCAGTGAGCCTGAACACTGGACTGTCTAAAGAAGAACCTGCCTGCACAGGCAGGGGAAGGTGGTCCTGAGTTTGCAGCCAGTGTCCTTGCAGCAGGACTGTGCTCAGGGTTTTACTCCGGTCAGTGTTGTGGCTGAAGGCTCCTGGATGGGTTCCTATTCTGTCAGCTCCGCGCACAGGCAGAAGCAACCTGCAATAGTCTGTGCTGTGACAGATGTGCCCTGAATTGGAGCCTGTAATGTGGTTCTTGTGAGAAAAAGACAAGCTGGAGATAACCAGACGTTGAGCTGGAAATGTTCAGTGACCAGGGATGACTTCTACATAGAGCTTATATTAGAATAGTGAAGAAACGATGTTGTTCTAGTGTATCCATGCATATGCTCTAGCTATGTTCTGTTTGCCCTGTCCATGTGAATTGGGGAAGCCACCCAAGATCCCTATTGGTAGCAACCTCTTTTTAAATAACACGGTTGCTAAATTTCATCCTGATCATGCCCCGGGCTTTAGGTAAACGTAGAAACGTGGTTGCAGACAGTTGAATGAGGGAAGACAAATGGCACCTTCTTGACCGAGACATACCTGGAGAAATTTTGAGTGTGAAACAGCTGGAACTGTGTTGCCCTTAGAAGGGGAAGGTGATTTCCAAAGTCAGTGAAGGGTAGGGACAAAATCATGTGGAACTTGGATTTACCTCGGTCTGACTGGAGTCAAGAATAAGGGTCAGAAGTCTGGTGCAGTTGCACCTCTCTTAACTGCAAAAGTTGGTGGAAATTTCTGTCCGAGATCAAGGCACTACCAACTAAACTATTGGCTAAGTAGCTAGAAAAGTCTGGCTTTGTCTCTAGTATGTCACATTTCAAAGCAGAGATTCCCACCTGTTCTCATCAAGTCTTAGATGTTTCAAAGATACTCTTTGTTTTTCTTTTGCTTTTATTTATCTCTTTTGTGGGCCTATGCTTACTACTTTTGGGGGGATGGATGCTTGGAAAGCAATTAATGTTCATCTTCTCCATCTGTTCTGATGCTGGGTATGCCTGTCTTTTTGAAGGCTTTCAGAGTCTGTGCTGGGAATGCGTTTCTCTTCCTAGTGTTGAGAGATTTATATTTTTAATGGGTATTTGTTTTATCTATCACATGCTAGATTTATTTACTTGATAATCTTAATCTCTCGTGTCCTGATGTAGCACACAGGGATTTTACTCATTTAACAGCTTGACTTTTGGATCAGATAGCCATTAGAAGTAAATCCTGCAGTGCGCTGAGTATGCTCAACTGAGAGCAGCAATAACTTGCGGGGAGCCTGCAGCATCTTTCAGGATTGTACTCTTAGAAGCTTTCTTTACATATGAAGTATATGAATAAGTTACTGTGTGGTGCATGTCTTTCTATCCTAGACCATATCCTTCTTGAATATGATTTCTCTGTGATAAATGTGACTTCTTAATGAAATTTTTGCAATGACTGCCTGTGCTCAGTTAACTTCTTTTTAGGTCACTTATGAGTTCTTTTTCTATGACCGTCTTCTTTTATACAAAGGCATCCTTCCTTCTTCAAGGTATGCTTTGTTAAAGGTACTTGGAAAATGAGGGGGGAAAAGCAAACAAAAGTACTTTCACAAAGTGATACTTCTACCCCACTCCAGCACAGTCCAATAAAGTCAGTATCGTTGTCCCTGAATGTAAGACATTAGCGTTTCTTTCCGTCTACAGCAGGAAAAAACAACAGGTCTTTTTCTTGTTCTCTGGCACAGAAGCTTCCAACTTATTACTACTTTAAAAAAAAATAATACTTAATTCAGATCCTTTATCAGACAGCATAGAATGTTCATTTCTTAAAAGTAGGCTTGAGATGCTATGTTTGTTCCTGATACGAATCATGGGAGCCAAAATTCTAGGTTTCAGAAGGAGACTAACAGTACATTTTGCTGATATGGTGCCTGGGATAGCAGGGGCTCGGGGTGATGACCCCGGGGTGCATCATATACCTCCAAGGTGAAATGCAACAGCAGCCCCAGTGGTAGACAGTTCCTTGGCACAGCTGTGACTTTGGCAAGCCAACACATTCATGGCACTGACACCGTAAACACTTTGTGGCAACTGTGCAAAGCAGGCAGCCAATTATTTTACTAATGATTGCTTCTCGGTGCTCTCCCCCTCCTTCATCTGCCCTAGAGAGGAAAACTTTCTCCCTGTAGTCTATCCTCTTGGATAACGGCATAAATGGATTCTTTCTGTAAAAATGGAGTGCTAACACTGCAGTAGTCTGAACATATGTAATTATGTTCCTCCTCTAAATTCCCCCCTTTTCCAAACTTTATTTGTAGATCCTGCCTGTGACTGTGCTAACTGTAGCAGGGAAAGTCTGAGAGCTTGCATCTCCACTGGCTCCTCTCTGAGCTGTTCAACTGCTTCCTCTTAATCAAAGTGATAGAAGAGTTAATGCTTCCAGAGCGTTTCTAAAATTCTCCTGCTGATGATGCTCTCGGTGAGGACGTTGCACAAGCGGGTGGTGACCTTCTGCTGACTCGTTTGCACAGCTGGTCCAGGTTGACTCCAGGAGTTTCAACTGAGGAACATAAAAAACCAGTTTGTGTGCCCATTAAATTCTCGGAGTAGTCAGGCCCATGGGGAAGTTTAGGGCTATAACAGTCTATATATGCAAACACAAAGAAAGAAAATGTTTGTTACAATATGCGGGTATGTCAGGCACAGAGTGGTAATTCTTCCTGCTTGAAGGTACGTTCTTGATTCAGTGAGCTGAAGGTTGGTTGTGCTCTAAACAGGAGTAGCATGGCAGGAATCCCAACTTAAAAAGCTGTTTTTGGTTTTGGAAGCCCAGGGTTCATCTCTATGTTTAGTGAATCCCGTAGGTTAAATCTGAGTGTTTTAAGTTGTACTAAGTTAACTCAGCCAGTTTCTGGATAGTAGATGCCTACTGGAAATGATTCCCAGCTTCCTTAGCAGTCCCCTAGTACTATCTTCTTAAGAGGATCTTGGAAGATTTCTGGGCAGTATGACCATGGCATCACTCTGACCTTGATTCTGATAAATACAATGATAAATACAACCTGAGCTCCATCCTGCTGGCACTAGATTGCTACCAGCCTCTGAGCTACCTAGATTAAAGCTAGCTGGAGTGTTCAGCAATGAAAAGTAACTTCAGCTACTGTCCTCCTCCATCAGTTTTAAAAGGATAGGGGTATAGTTTCCTAATTGAAGACTATCCTCTACCCCACCACTGTTGTCAGCTATGGAATCCAATACAGCACTTTCATCTAGTGACAACGATGAAGTGGTTATTAAATGCAATAGAAATCATTCAGGCCCCTTTTGATTAAAAGCTTCACTCTTATCTCTGGCTTTTTATATTCTTGGAAAAGAGCTCGGCAGAAGTACAGAACTAGGGAGAGAAATGCTCCCCTACTTTGTTCGGGGGGACGAGGCTTTCAAGCACACAAAGGTATTTGCATCTAAAGCAAAGAGTTGGTGTTTTATCATCTAAATCTTAATCTTGAGGGGTTGGGGTACTTCTCCCCAGCTTGGGCACAGGGCTTTTGAGCAATGATCCAAGTGGATTAAACTGTGGAAATGTCATCTTCTGGGTACTCATCATGGAGTAAAGCACCAAATATTTGAGAAATAACCATTACTTTGCATATAACACATTCCAGAGAAAGAGTATGAAAAAAATGTCAGCACCCTTCTATTAGCCATCTCTTTTGAATACAAACATAAAATATTAATTTAAATCAACTGAAAAGCATTAAAAACTTGGTGTTCTCTTTGCCCCAGAAGTACTCTGCTGATAAGAAACAAATTAAAAATGCAGAGTTTTCAAATAGCAAAAATGCTGCATATTTCAAATGAAGTCGGTCTTTTTAAGTGTAGCATTTTAGACTAAAAAAATAATATTAAATACACATAAAAATGATTACTGTAAATGGTGAAGACATCAAAGTTTGTCATCAAAGTTAAATGAAAGCACTTGGAAGTCTGTTTGTTTGATCTGTACATAGATAAGCTTAAAAAGAAGCCAGGGCTTTTTTACACAGCCGGAACTGGGTAGCCAGTTCAAATTCCCCTGCTTCCCAGGGATTCCCAAACTAGGTTAGATCCAAACATGGTCGTTATTTTTTGTCGGGTTTTTTGCATTTGCCTGGCACGCTTCTGTGCCAGTGCACCAGGGAAGATGAGTTGGCAGAAGACGCAGTCAAAGACTCTTATAAAATGCTTTGGAGTTCATATGGAGAGCGGAGAAACTCTAGGATACTGAAATAAAAGCCTCTTCCCTCCTCTACTTTCGAAAAGAGGACTATCACAATGAAGATAAATTGATGAGTCCTTAACCTTGTTGAAGCCAAGGCTTGTGTAGTTAACTACAGTCATCTTGGTTGTGTTTCGCCACCAAACATCAATTCCTGGCCTGGGAAGAAGGTGTGAATTAGGAATATGGGTCAGAGCTCTGTTAATTTATATCAGCTAAGGATCTACTACAGAACTGAGCCACACTGACGTTCAGTTCATCTCAGTTCACTCTTAGGAAAAAAACCAGAGATGTGGAATCTGTAAGAAAAAATGGGACTTGACTTCTTTAGTGCCTTTCACCGAAAGACCCCACTGTGCTTTACAGTGATTAACTCTTAGAGGAATCTGGATGGTGCTGAGGAATTACTCTGTGCTCTGGGAGTTCTTTTGGTATAGCACAAATGTAAGACCTTTATCTACAGAGAGCCAAGCTTCAGCTCATTTAGTTTGAGAACTGGAAGTTGTAAGCAACAAGAAGCAAGGCTTCAAAGAAAGCCACCATGGCTCCTGTGACTTCTGTTTAGTGGCCCGAACCTTTTGGGATCAACAAACTTTCAACACTTAAGGGTGCTTCACAGTCCGTGAAACATGCTCTCGAAACCACTACAAATTTATCCTGTTTCATTTGGCCTCTAATCACAGACCTTTCACCAGTGAACTAAGCTTGAGCTGCGTATGCCTCTGTGGTCCAAAGGAAGATGTTCTGTTTTGAAGAGCGACTTGAAAGGCCATGCTTCACCTGGCACAGGAGGACATGCTGCTGCTTCACCCTGGCCTCTGTTTGTAGCTCTGGAGTTAAATGCACGTCCTCCCCGGGAAGGCAGGCCATCTCTGAGGAGGCACATCTGAGCCTGTGCCTTTGGAGATGACGACTTCAAGGCCTCTTCTGGGCCTGCCCTATGAGGTCACTGCAGGCAACCAGCAAGGCAAGCCTTAGTGGAGGGCTTCCCCTTCAAAAATTCAGCCACAGCCTCGGGGTGTGTGTCTCTGTCTTACAAAGGTATTATTTTTCCCCGCTGAGAAAGTCAAAATTGTCCTCCCCCCCATGTTCTCTTCCTTCGAACAGTTCCACAACACGTGTCTGCAAAACAATTCATTATCTTGTTAAGGTGCGGTTTCTTTTTCTGCCTGGGAAACTTCCCCTGTCAAGTTCTAGAAGGAGAAACCTAAAGTCTCCGGATCACTTTTCCGTTTTCTTGCTGTGAGTGGGAGTGCAGGAAAGATGCTCTTTATGAAAATAGCAATTTTTTTTAAGTGAGAGAAATAATAAAAAACCTCCCCTGGCATGAACACACAGCCTGCGTCCTCCCAGAGGGGTGGCAGCTGAGGTGGCAGGCTGCAATTCGGCGCTGTGGTCTGCCCGTGGGGCAGCATGCTGCTTTTTATGCGGTGAGCCCAGATTTCGTTGGAGCCCCGTGGGAGGATGGCAGTGTTTGCCAGGGTGGGTGGTAGGGATGCGGTCGACCCCCGCTGTTGCAGTGTGATGCTGAGGCCACCGGGTTTACCTTCTCTGGAGATTTAAGTCAGCTTTTCAACCTGCTTTCCTGGCACTTGCAGCTGTGTTTATCGTAGTTGCCAGTTAACAACGTCTGGTTTATTTTAGTTTTGTACAGGTTACTGTATTCTCCGTTGCTTCCATTTAGCACCAAGGTGAACTTCTTGGGGGTCTGCAAAGCATCCCAAGGGAGGGCTGAAGGAAGGAGGCTGCAGAAACGGACAGTGTTGGTATGTCACTGTGCTCCAAGTAAAACCGGTCTCGGCGTAGAAGTGGATGGTAGGCTATCAGTGCATGGCAAGCTGCTTTGCAGGTATGAAATTAGCTTGGAAATTCACATGGTTCCGCTTTGTGGACAAAAGGAAAAACCAGGAGGACTCAATGTTATCGCCTGCATCTCCCTCACCTGGGACAGCTTCTCTGCAAATGCAATGAAACTGTTTTCCTATGAATCATAGAATCATAGAATCTTCGTGGTTGGAAAGGACCTTTGAGATCATCGAGTCCAACCATACACACACACACAAAAAACCAAACCCCTACAATCTCTGCCACTAGAGCGTGCCCTGAAGTGCCAAATCTAGACGTTTCTTAAACACCTCTAGGGCTGGTGACTCAATGCAAGAGAGCTCTTGAAATACTCTCATTTCAATCCCTCTTGTTATTTTTAATGGATTCCAGGATGAGCTGGTTGCTATGTATAACTTCTTTACATACAAATTTGGGTTTGAACCCAGCTGAATATTCAGTCCAATTAAAAGCAAAGACTGCTAAAATAAAGGCAAGGGGAACGGTGGGGAAGGCTTTCATGCAAATGAATGAAACAACAAAACCAGGAGGATTGAATGTTTGTTATTCATACATATTCTTAGAGGTAATTATTGTGATTTCACTCCTAAAAACTGCCCGCTTTAAGAAGAAATGATTGTATTCTAATAAGTACTTGTTTTTTAAACTTGCAGTAACTGAAGTCGAATATGAATTATTAAAATGTCTGTGAGGTGCAGGACTGTTTTTCTTTTCCAGTTGTCGGTGAAAAATAAAAACAACAAGAGAACATAGAGCAAAGGAGGAGAGGCAAAATGTAAGGCAAGACCTGTCCCTGGACCAATGGTCCCAGTCCTGCTGGCCACGAGACAAGACTCCCAAAGTCTGCCAGCAATGCCAGAGCCCTGAACCCCCATCGACCCTGGGGTCTGGGGAATGGTCTGCGCTGCCCAAGGAAGCAAGCTGGCAGTTTACTGCTGTCATCGATTTGTGCAAGGCGTATTTTACTTTAGGGAAATAAGGGGAAATTTGGGGGGGAATGAGGATGCCGGTACGGCAAAAGTAGCAGCGGGTGGGTTGCAGCACATGACGAAGAGAAAAAGGGGAAAAATGGATGGTTTGTGAGCACTATTTATAAAGGACATGGTCTACCGCGCAATTTGCAAGTACAGAAAGGGTTTCAGCAGGGAACTAAGAAGAGAGCAAGGGAAGCCTCGAGAACTCAATAGATTTAGCCTTGAAAGAGGTTAATGGCTTAGCCCTTAAAATGTAACAGAAAATGCAAGGAGGTTTATGTGATGGCTTTGACATATTCTGGCAATAAATGCAATGAGAATATGTTTCCTCCATTTGCTCTAAGCCTTTGAGTTTACTCTGTCACTATGTTAAACTCACCGTACATACGGGAAAAGAAAAGAGAGGATGTGAATTTCTGTTGCAAAATATTTGTGTTTTTCTCTAACAGTTTCCTACAGAAAGGAAGCTTATGCCTTTGCACCCTGTTTGTGTATCTCCCAAACTTCCCAGCAGCGTCAGGACCTGTTGACTAAGTTTGACAGATGAAGACAAGTGTAGAAGAGAATGAAGTTTCTAGAAAATCAGTGGCAGGTGGAGCAGAGATCCTGTAAGCACCTAAAAAAGAAAAGCTGTGATGACCTCCAGAAAAGAGTCCTTGTCATGGTCCTACTCCAGGAAAAGTTTCAACTGGATTTCACAGCTTCCTAAAGCATGGAGTCCATCAGTCACTTGGCGCAAGCCAATAGAAAATCAAACTACGTTTTTTCTTTTTGTGCTAACGTGGGTGAATTCTGGAGAACTATCGGACCTAAATGTCCTGAACGGGTGATCCAGCTGGGCTGAAAATCCGTTCTTGTTTGAGCAGCACCTGTGCAATTGCAGTCTTTAATTTCCCTCCGATTCCCGGGTGTTTGCCGTGTGGTTGTACGGTTTTGTCTAAGAGAAATGTAAGTCAAATGATTCTTCTTGAAGCCCACCAACCTTCTGGGTGACAGAACGCAGGTACAGTCCTATCCATATTTTTGATTGCTGGTTATTCGTCTGAATTGATGTAGGCATACGTGCCTTTTTAGCTGAGTTCCCTGCTGCAAAGTCCTGCTTCTGTCAGAGTCTCCCAGTAGAAAAGCATGCTTTGTCCCAGTGATGTCTGCACGTTACTGTTTTCTTCACGGTGCTCATATTCTTAACATTTATAATTCAAACATCTTCAGAAAGAAGTGACAGTTTCTCTCCTACAAAATAAAGAGCAAAATGGCTTGTGTTAATTATTCCTTCTCGCTTACTCGCTTACCAGGTCATATATTACTCCGAGGCTTTTAGTGCCTTGGGCCAAAAAGGGTGATTACAGCGCGCAGCCTAATGACCTGACCAAAAACATGTAAGTGAGGGGGAATGAGTCCTTCTCCGCTGAGCTCTCCGAAGTCATTAATGGATGCCTTGGGAATTCTACAAAGCAACAGCTCGGAAAACAAACAGAATTGTTCAGTGTGGGATATCACTCTCGTGACATGTATGCTATTACAAAGATTTACAGCTGGAATAATTCGATCTGGGTTTTCCTCTTTCCCCCATTGACTCACATTCTGGAAGGCAGTCAGACCCTGAGAGTTGAGTTCTGCATAATTGAAGCACCAGAACATATTAAGTGAAACGACTAATGGGGATGAAGATTTTCCCTTCCTCCCAGACTGGGTTATCAATTATGAATTTGCGGCAATCTAAGATCAAAGGGGTTCCAGTTTTGCAGCTGAATTTGAGGATTTTGGAACTGAACAGATGAAATGCAGATAACGACTCATTTCAGGAAGACAGAGGCAGGAGATAACTGACAGGGGTGGAGTTGAGTGTTTGCTTTAATATGTTTCTGAACGTGCACACACATTCTCAAATGTAAAACTGGACGCTGAGATCAAGTTACTCATATAAAACGATGCTGTCAGTTCCCCTTGTGGGGCATGGCAGATGGGAATCTGATCTGTAGCATTTTTCTTAATGCCGTATATGACCTAGTTATTGAGACATACTATAGAAATGTGTTTAGGGTTGCCATATATTTGTTACACAAAAGGCTGTTTTGCATTAATACAAGTTCCATTGCTGCGGGGAAAATACATCTCTCCAGCAAGAACAGTTCAAAACACGCTTAAAGCAAAAAAATATGAGGGCTTTAATTTAAAAGTGGCTACAACCTAATGGAGGGACATTCAAAAGAGCAGTTCAAGGTAGGTCTTAGCTACACGCTCCCTGAAGCGGAAAACAATAAAGCAGTGTATGATTCAAGATAGTAGCTGGTGCCGCAAAGATCTCAGAAGCCTTAGGGAAAAAATAGTAATCTGCTGTGATTTCCGCCAGGAAAGTGCACGAACACTGGACAAAGCAGACGGGCACAGCGGGTGCCTATTGTTTAAAAGCCTTTTCTCCTTGAAATACTCTGGTGCTGAGTAAGCAGGACCCAGGTCAAACCAGGTGTTTGTGATTAGGGGCTGAGAGCTTCTCCCCACAGCTGCCCTGTAACGAGCTCTGTGGGGGCGGGATGCTGTGCAGGTGGGGCTGTGATTACCTGGTGGGGCTGGCAGGGAGAAGACATTGGCCATGGTGTTTTCCTGCAGCTCGAGAAGAGGGATTGTCTGAACCGTGAGGCTTGAAGGCAGCAGGAACCTGCAAAGAAGCTTCCCAAGGAGTCCTGGCTGCCCTGGAAAAAGTGAGTGACTGGGGTAATAATGCCCCTGAATCCGTAGAGGAAAATATTTGGGAGGGTGAGAGGAGAAGGCTTGGGTGGGCTGCTGCCTCTGGGACCAGCCTCGGGGAGGTGAAGCCTCTGTGGTTCCCCAGCTTCCCTCTTTGTTCCAGCCCTGGGACTGGCTATCAGCTCTTGCTTCAAAATACAGCAGAAAAAGTCAGTTATCTTGTACGCTTTTAAGTAAAATATTTTTTCTTTTTGGCCTCAGTCATCCTTTTTAATAGGATGTTAGATAAATTTCATGGTACGTATTACTTATTTTGTTTGGGTAATGCCTCCTAAGTAGGATTTTAGATCAATTTAATATTAATTGTTTCTTATTTTGTTTGGATAATGCCTTATAGTAAGACTTTTGAAATTAATGTGAACCTATTACTAAATTATAATGGAGCAATTATGAAAATAATGAATTTATTATCATAACTGCTGTTAGAATAAGTAGGAAGGAGATTCTAATGACCTGACTTGCCTTTGCTGATATATCAGGAGAAAATGCGGTTTGGAGTACTAAATTTTGTATTCAAACAGTGTAATATTTGGGGAGAAACTTCCAGAACTTCACGCTTAACGAAAACGTGAAACGAATATTTACTTTGGAACAAAAAAGCCACCTTTTCTAATCGGGCTGAATACAGAGGCCAAACTAAGAAATCCCTTTGTCTTGAGAACCTCAAACTTTTTTGAGGATCTCTAATGAAAAATGCTTCCTGCCCCCAGATTGTGATTTTCATTTTCATGTGAGCAAGCTCTGACTTCAGAAAGGTGTGTCCTGTTGCTCCGAGTTGCACAAAGCTTTATTTTTATCTCTGGCTGTAATGATGAGCACCTGGAGATGAGAATCTCTCCCTCCACAAAACAGCAAGGAACCTGTTTAAATCAGTGGTTTAAATGATTCTTTTCCTTTCTCTGTGTCAGTGGTCTGCATTTGTTCACGTTGGTTGTGTTTCTCCAAAGGCTTCTCTACTTTCTGATACTAATTTTATTCAGACATTTGGTAATTTGTAAATCTTTGTGAGAGACGATAGAAGGCATGACCTAGGCCTGGTCTTCTAGAAAAACAACCTAAACCAATTATTATAGGGAAAGCACTCAGCCCTTCTTTTAAACTCTGGGCTGGGTTTGTTCCTGCCAACTCCATCCGCAGACCACGATGTAAAAGTTTCTTTCTTTAAAGGATCCTCTTGTGGCAGCAGAGCTATTGCTTAAGTTGCTGCGCGCTCTGGAGAGGGGTGCTAACTGGTGCACCGAAAAGGGAGACAGCGATAACTTTGTGTTATTGATCTGTTATCTGAGGGGTTCAGCCTGCTGCAGAAACGGGCAGCTTTGCCCTCTTGCCTTTGGTGTGTAAGCGGTTCGTCCCTTTGGGTATAACGAGCTCGAAGAGGGTGCGGAGGTGGGGAACGTGTAGCTGAAGGGGTCTTGTTTGAGAAGAAGAGGATGAGATCTCCGTGGTACCTGGCTTTTCGCAAACCTGCCTGGGCTCATTGAGCATTGTGGGCTGGAAGAGGGGGAGCATCTCGCCCGTTAGGAAGAGGGGTTTGGCTAATGTGGGCAAGTCAGTCGTACAGTCCCTTTCAGGCCCATCTGGAAGGCTGGTAGTTGCTTTCCTCCTGGCAGTACGTGTGATCCTTAATGCTTTTTGTAAGGGCTCCTCTTCAGTGGTTTTTGGGCTTTGATCCTAGGCACGGGCTCCCTGTGCAGAGGGAGCCCTGGGAACCTCCTGCTGCTGTCCTCCTCACCCAGCCTGGGCTGGAGGTAGGGGGATGCTGGTCTTCATGGGGCATGGTCCAGGGGCTCCTGGAGGCGAAACATGTCTGAGCAAAGCAAAGCTGTCGCACGTGGTGGGCTGCAGAGTTGGGGAGTTAAAACCCATTCCTTATCTCTGCCATCCCTGTACGGCTCTGTATCCTCTGGGCTCTTCCCTTGTGCTGCCGGAACGTGCAGCAACCTCATCCCCTGGAGAGTGCCAGCGATGTGAGCGAGTAGGTCCTGTCCCCTCTGTTTGCTGTTTGTTTTATTTGGTGTGTTGTTAACCTTTACTCAGTGCACTTATTTACTTCAGGTTTTAATAGTGTGATAAGGTCACAACAAATTTAGTGGGAGGCATTTTAAGCACTTAGAGCAATAAATCACAGCATACATCACCCTTGTGCAGTTCATCCAGAACCAGAGAAATCCAATTTGGTCCATAATATGAAGGCCAAATAAAGCCAGGTATCATAGTGAGAAAGCTTTGACGTATGGCTCTGAAAGAACCTGCACACTTCTCCTCTATAAATTAACAGCTATTTTGCAGAGCTGACAAGTAGCTGATATTCTTGGAAGCGGTCCTATTTGTGGCTTCCCCCTCCCCATCCTCACCCCCTTCCATTCCAGCCTCTTGATCTTTCCCTTTAGAAAATCCAAAGAGAAGAAAAAGCAGTCTGTTCTCTAATGTAGGTTTTAAAACACTGGCGGTGTGGACACATCTCACAAGTGCAATGAACTTGCTGGTAGTGCATGAAACCCTAAAACCTCAGGGACTCATCTCCGCGGGAATATGTTCTTATCTATTCCTTTATACGCTGATTTTATTTTTTTTTTTTTTCCTTAGACAAGACAGCCTTTACAGGTAGGATCAAACCAGCCTGCAGGTCATCCTAAGAGCTGCAAAGTCCTAGTGACCAGAAATGAACAGTAGCGAGCTCTATTCAAGAGCTGTAGATAAAGCACAAGGGAATGTGTCGTGGGCCGCTAAACTGCGCTGGCCGGGAAATGGGCTTGATAACCTGGCAGATATATATCCCACTTTAATTCCTGTTGGTTTATGGCCCCTGCAGTATCCCAGGAGACCTGCCGGTCTTCTGACCTTACCCCTTTAGTCCAGCCAAATTGAAAGGGTGTTGGAGAGAGGAGGGAAGAGGGGAAGGAAGGGATTAGTTGCAGGCAGTAGTGTCGGACTCCTGAACTCTCTAAATGACCCAAAAGGAGATTGATTTTGCTGATGTGTAAAGCCTAGCAACCACCCGGGTTTTAAGCTAACATTAAAAATTAAATGCCAGTTTCCATGTTATTAAAGGTGGAATTAAAAATGTTGTGCTTTGCCACATTCAGAGGAAGAAAAAGACGGAGACTTTGTAGAGCTCAGCAATGTCACGCCTGTGAAGTGCAAGAGCGGTGTGAGGAGGAAAGATGACCGTCTCCTTGGGTTTCTCCTTCATCTGGGTAGTGAGAGAGGAAAAAAACACTCTTTCCAGGTGAGAGACAGTGCTGTGATGTCTGCCAAACTTGCCAGAGAGCAGTGTCTGGCTGGGCTGTGCGAGCTGCACACCTGATGGATGCTCGAACGTAGCCCCCATAAACATCGGCAGGTTGGATTTTGCCAGGCACAGCTGCCTCTCACTCGGTGTCAAATACTCCCTGCAAGGGCAGCTCCCCGAGTGATAGATTAAAAAGCAGCAAGAGCTCATCAAAATCTGGATACAATCTTGTTTAGGTAAATAAAACCTTGTCATTATGGAAGAATGGAGGGACTGGATGAATTTTCATGGAGGCTGTGGGCAAGGTGGGTGTCCCTCTCACTGCCACGGGGGTGTTTTGGGCACGTGTAACCATGGCTGGTTCTGCCGTTTTAATTTTGAGTCCTTGCCTGATTTCTTTCTGAAGACTGCAGCTCCTGGAAATGCGTGATTTGTTTGTTTTTTAAAGGCACGAGCCTCCTACCTTCATCTGCATACCTGGATCGTGAATATCTGACCTGTCTGCATGAGGCTGGGAGGAAAGCCAAATGTTTTTTTGGTCCTCAAACAGCAAACCATAGGACTTTTATCTAAGTACATGCATTTAGCATGTGGAGCAGTGCGGTTGAGCGTTTGGAATGGAGAAACAGCTGATGCACAGGACCTGTATAATGTGATTGGGGTCCCTGTAACAGAACGTGAAAACTGTCGGTCCCTGCTCTGAAACTTGGGAAGAGGAGGCAGAGGTTTAACGGAGCTGCAGCCTGCCCTAGGTGCAAACTCCATAGCTGTCACTGGCAAAGAACAGAGGAGTGCAACGGAGGCACTGGGAAATGGGGCACTTGCCTTTAAACGGGGTCTGCACCTCCACCAAAGCACCGGGCACCAACCGTATCGCTCTGCCACGGGCCGAAAGCTGCAGCTCCAGAGCATTCTGCATGCAGAACAGTCTCGCTCGCTCTTTAATGCCTAAGTATTCTGATCATCCTCTTTTAATTTTTTGCTGACTAACTACATCTATAACTTCTTTGCTCTAGTAAAAATCTGCTTAATGCACAGCCATGTTGTAAAGTCAAGCTAGAGTTCCAACATGCCTAATCCTAAAAGAAGCATTTGTTCAAAAAAAGATCCATTTCCCTAGGAAATGTGCTTTGATTTGCGAAACAGAAAATGTATTCATTTAGCTGAGCCATTCATGTGGCAGGTCACTATTTCACCCTTTTGGTGCAGTAAAAGTTTATTCTTTTAATAGGTTTATTGCTTTTCGGTTATTCGTTTCCAAAGGACTCACTTGAGTGCTGCAGCTCTGATCTGGAGTACAGAAAATTAATTCTTTTCATGGTAGTCTATTCCTTTCACAAGTCCTCATTTTAAGTGCAGCTCAACTGTATTACAAATAACAGTATGTGGTCCTAGAGGGAGTACCAAGCCTCTACTTAATCTTGTACTAGAGGCCTTATAGTGTCAGCGCTGCCAAATCGAGCTTTCCTCTTTTGAGCCCTCCCCTGTGTCCCAAGAGGAGTCGCGAGGTGCCGGGCTGGCCGCTGTCAATGAGCGTGGATGTTGCTGGACGCGCGCGTTCGTTCTTCTGGTTTTGGATTTTCTGATCCTGAGCCTCATTAATAGAAATTGATGTCCAGAATGAAGACTTACCTCAAGACTTTGTAATAAATAGGGAAGCACTGTGTGCACAAATCATTTGTTACTGCTAGACTTTCATGGTGAGATACTCTGCTGTGAAGGCACGGGAGCCCATGGAAATATACTAAATTCCCTCTGCCGGTGCGCACGTGGTCCCTGGCAGACCATGGCAGGCTTCACCTGGTGCCTCAGCAGAGGACACCTGAGTTTCCAAGGCCAAACTTGGGGCACGGTGCTGTGTGTGCCATTCCTTTCGCATCTACTCCTCTGTTTGGTTCTTTGTGAGACCTTGGAGGGATAAAACCTTACAAATCTTGGTTTGGCACCTGTAGAATAGGTTTAAATGGAAATGATAGTCTTATCAGTTATAATAGAAAATGACACACATTTGGGCATGGGGTTAAAACCACTCAGCATCTCACAGTGGCACCAGAATCCAGCATTTCATTCATCTCTAGGATGAATCGAAGCTCTGGAGAGTTCTTTTTTGCCTCTTAATTTTTTGCAGAATTCTTCAGCCTTTGCTTCCTAACTTCCTCCTCTGGCTAACTCTGGGTAGGTTTCCTCCCTGTCGCTGGCAGAAGATGACCTAGATCTGGCGCATCTTTTCTGGAGAAAGCGGCCGAGTTGATTCTACTTATTCCCCGTGCCATTTAAAGCCAGGCATGGTTCAGCAGAACTCAACCCCTTTGCCCTTGAGAGTAAATCCCAAGCTCCAAGATGCGTCTTTGCTGGTGTGTTTCGTGCTCTGTGGACTGAAGTGCCCGTCAGGATTTCCCGTGAGCTGTGGGGATGAGATGATGCTCTCCACCTCGCTTCAGCCTGCTGACAGGGCGCTAACCGCTAAATGCTGACTGGCTCTTCATTTTGCTTCTGTCATGTTGGTATCTCGTGTCGTGTTGGCATCTCATCCCCTGTGAAATCACAGCCCCTGTTTATGTTGCAGGACTGGGTTCTGTGTGTACCTACAGTGAGCAGTGGTTTGGCCTGCAGGAAAAAAATGATCTGGATAGCCAAGACAGAGGGCAAGAAACAAAAACACATGCCCTTTTCTGCAGGGAATTTAAGGCAGAGGGAGAAGAGGAGCAGTTTTGCCCTTGCTAGAAGCCCTCGTGCTGACTTTGAGGCTGTGCTGGATGTTGGTGACAGTGCAGGAAGCTCCTGGGTGGACGTCTGCGACTCTGCCCTTGGCTGGGGGAAGAGGAAAATTGAATTTAATTGTCTGAACAGGCAAGGCTTACTTTTGAAACAATTATTTGTTATTATTCACTCCGGTACTATTTCTGCACTGTCAGCACTCAAGTTCCCAGACTTTTGACGCAGGATTCGAATGCGCTGCTCCTGCTCGCAGGGATGCTGAGCTCCGATGGGAGCACCTGGAACTGGAGGCGATGCTCCATGAAAGAGGAAAATGGCACAATTTCTCAGTGTCTCATTTGTAATTATGCTTGTAATTGTTACCTTGCTTTGAAAGACGTTGTGAAAGTGTGGACATATGGACTCCCTCAGCATTCGGTTGTTTTCAAGAGGCATATTGTGAGTGGGTGGGTGGTTGATAGGATAGAAATAAGGAAACCAGAATCCTCCCAAATGGTGAATCGCTTTTGGTTCTCCCATTAACAGAAGGTCTCCTTTTCAAGGTGACTTTATTAATTGGGCCCTTTGTCATCTCTTACATCACAGGGGAAAGTGAAAAGATATCATCAACTGTGTGGCCCCGGCTACAGAAGAAACAGACGGCTACCGTCTGCAAAATTGAGCACTTTCCATCAAAAATTAATTAAATTAGCCAAGACTCCATAAGTAATACAACTAGATCTCCCTGGTGCCTCCCAAGAGAAGCACGTTCGAAGTCAAGTGCACCAAGAGACCATATTTGGAAATGAGGCAATTATTAGTTTAATACAGCCATCAAATTAATTTTACAGAAGCAGAGAATGCCAGCCACAGGAGGAGGTGGCAGTGGTGTGTAGCATGCAGCCCGCTCTGGCTCCAGCGGGACCGTGGTGGAGGCGGTGAGAGGACAGACCGACCGACCGCTCTGACCACTGGCAGGGTCCAGACCACCCTTAGCTAGAAGCAGCTCATTACTCTGTTCTCTCCATGCTTTTTTAGATGGGGTTTTTATTCTGTCTTCAGCACAACAGCGTCAAAGAGACGCCATGGAAGGGCAGCTTCCTCAGCTGCCACAGCTGCTGTACGGCATGAGCTCCAGAGAGCACAGAGAGGTTAAGGCCAGGAATGGGTCAGGGCTCCTGGACAACAGCTTGCTCCTCAGCCACTGACAGTAGCCGTCATGACACTGAAACTAGGGTCTGATAGTAGATAGTTTGACTACAGCCCTAAGCACCGCCATGAAATGCATTTAGTGACCTGTCACATGCAGTTTGCTGTTTTGCTCATCCTCTGCCCTGGAGACAGCTGTGTGCACCATGAGTTATTTGTAGCAGCAGAAATTTCTGAAATAACCATACACTCTTCTGGCTGCTGGAGGAAGCAAGCTGAGATGTGGAGATAGCTGCAGCAGAGACTGTACTGGTGTCTTTTTATCACACAAAAGCTGTTTTACTTCATGGGCTCCGACCAGTTCCCAAGAAGACGCTGTCTTCTGTGCCTAACACAACAAAATAAATGCGCTTTCCATAAAATTTGTTGGCAGTTCCACCAAAACCAATGTGACTACTGATGTAGTTATAGATGGTGCGGGCTTTGGTCTTTAACCACTTGCTTGTCAGAACTCTTGGAAAAGCCATACATGTGTGAGGTGTAGTCCTTTGTTTGTTTTTAAAAGTTTGCTCAACTTAGAACTCAAATAAGACTTTAAAACACAATCATGGATACTCCTTTGACCCCAGTAGGGTATCTGTCTTTCTGCAAAACAGTGACAGTCTGTCAGGTGCAAAAATTACCAGTATAGTTAAAAGTTTTCTCTAACTATTTAAAATCAATGTAAATCTTTTAGCTCACAAATTGCTAGAATAATGGGAGGCCATGCTCCCTGCGATGGTCCAACTTACTCTAGTGCTGAGAGGTTCCCTTCCAGCTGAACTATCTCTGGGTTTACCAGTTATTTTGTTAGAGAGAACCTGCATAGTCATCCTTGGAGACTCCTTGATAGGTACAGAAAAACATGTATGCAAACCTCTTCCTTTTTCTTTTTCGGTGCTTGTTCTGCATCTCTTTTGTAGAAATGAGAACTGAGTTTAAATATTTCCGTTTCGGTATCCATGTCAACTGCGCTGCCTTCCTGATAAGATGCCTTTTCTAGGCTCTTTGGGAGTGCTCATGTTTCCTGGCACCAGTGGACGTGCTTGTTCCGTCTATACTCATCTTGTCCTAATCTTGATTGGTTTCTTGAGTACCCTTACCTGCTGATGGACTGTCTCTATTTGATGCCGAAATTTTTCACCATCGCTTTTCGGAAGGCGTTTTGTTTCCTGCCTAGCACTTGCAGCTATGTTTTAGCGTTGATGTTAGATTCAAGTACTAGTTATATTCTGTTTCAATCTGTCCAGTGTCGATTCCCACCCCCTCAAGTGATTGCTTTGACTGATCTTCGCTCTCCTTATATTTCTATCTCTGTGCACTTTTCCCTGTATGGTGTGACTGGTGGGTTACCTTCTTGAAATGCTTTCTGCCGTGATGGTGTTACTTGATATCTGGGCTCCAAGGATTAGATATATGTATGTGTAGTCCTGCCGGACTTGTTATTTTTGCTGGGCTGTTCACCTTGTTTGTAGCTACTTGTAACTCCATGTCATCAGCCAGTTCCAGGGCTTGTAGGTGTCTCTTGGACTGCCGTAGGGTTCCGTGCACCTCTCCAGGTTCCTTCTGTCTCTGACAGCGCCAACGAACGATGTGGGTCCAAGCAGAAAAACCTTGTCTGGACATTCACGCTTATGGTGTACTTCATATCCCAACACTGAGGTGTACTTTGAGGTGGGGAAGAAACCTTCAGTCTCTTCATCTTAATGTTATGGGAGGCTTTGTGCAATAAACTCACCGTTACAAGAGAAATATTTCTCCTTTATTGCGGGGAATCTTATGCAGTATGCAAGTCCTCAAAGTTGGATGTGATTGGGTGACTCTAGGTAGTGCATTGGTTTTCTGTCAGGGATGGATTATACTTTTTTCGTGACGAAAATATCTGCTTTAATAAATAATGCCAACTGAATCTGTTTTCCCTGCCATTTGACAGTTAAGGTGTTTCTTTTTGCTGATACGCATGGATATTTCAGGCAAAGTAACTTGAGATCTTTGGGTGATGGACAAAAATAAACTTCCCTTGTTTTGCATATTTTTAATTGGTTCAAGTAAAAGAAACCCAGCCCTATAGGCTTTCTTTCACTGTTTCATGCATTAGAGAAAGTCTTAGATCCAGGCCTGTAGTCAGAGATGTGACACCATGACCTTGGCGAGTTGGGTAACCTTTGCTATCCAGCACCTTGATCTGGGCTTGAAGTGAAATAAGGCAGGAGAGAGCCCTTGGAGGTGAATATTCAGTGCTCTGTGTGGGGAATTTAGCCATCCACATGATTGCCATTAATGGTAATGATGGTTGTGAAGCTACATTCTCATGCATCAGGTTGCACAATTACCCCTTTGGTGCTGTTAGAGCATCTCTTGAGGTTCCCTCTTCACTTTTTGCCATCAGCCAGAGCACCTGCCTCTCCTCCAGAGCCCCCCATGGGATCCACTTCACCACTCTCTCGTAACAAGTCTCATTATCCGGGGTATTTCATCAGTATTTACCTAAGGAAAAGATCTAAATAATCCTGCCAAGGCACAATAATAAAAACTTGAAGGGACAATAAAAAAATAAC